>NC_037598.1:13457310-13643546 GCF_003073045.1 Pomacea canaliculata | reverse complement strand
CAATTGCTTACAGCCTGCTCATTGCTTTCTTTTTTTTGTGTAGAGTGAAACTCTAAGGCAGAAAAATTAGACAGCGACAGGCAGTGGCGTCTCAACCTGGTCTTTGGTTGAACTAAAGGAGTGGTTGTTGTCTCAAAGTGTGGTCCGGGGACCACTGATGTGGTCCGGAGGGGTCGCCGTATGCACGGCCCTTTGGCAAAGATGCGATGTAGGGTCGTGCCGTACGTGACGGAGTATAGACGTCAGGTGGTCCGCGGTGACAAGTTGTCAAATTCACAAGTGATGCAGTTAAGGTGATGCTTCCATCGTGATTAAAATGAACTTGACGATTTTAGATTACAAAGAACGAGGTAGATTTATGTAATCTTATACTAATTACTTTTACAAAGTACATTTAGTTTTTGAATTAAAAATGAAACAAATGCGGCAATTTAAATTTGAAATTCATGAGTACAGGCGACTAGATTTGTAGGCTTGGGTGGTGATCGCGTAGCTATAAAGCATTAGCGTAAAGTGCGCGGTCCGAGAAAATTTGAGACACTGAAATAGCACATGAAGATCCGAACAACTGGGCGATGGGGAAGAGAAACGACAGGAAGGCAGAATGAAGACATTAATTACTAATATTTGGCCTCTGCCAACACTCTGGTGGCTCCTCAAACATTCTCTTGCCCGCTGTGGTTTTGCCTATCCGATCAGCCCCGCACAACGGCCAGCGTGAGGACAAAGGAGCCAGGTTATTTTTTTCGCCACTAGCGCCCATGTACCTTTGTTTTCTGGTACTCGCAGTAAAACACGAGGCCTGAAAAGGACACCATACCGCAATTAAAGAGTTCGATGTGGAAATTAAGAATAGTTCTAGTTGGTGCTAGAGGGTGCAATGTGATTTGCAATGGACGCATGGGTTCATTTGTGTGTCTGTAGTATGGAGCTGTGTGCGTGTGCGCGCGCAGGGAGGGAGAAGAGAAAACGGGAAAGAAGAAATAAAAAAGTGAAAAGGTTTTGTGTGAGAGGTAGTGACTTAAATATGGGCACGACGGGGGGCCACATTGAAGGCAGGATGTATTGTTGTAGTGCTCAAAGAAATGCACTATACCCTTGGCAACACGTGATGCGTAGAGCCAGAACACTCACGGGTATCTCTTTCTGGAAGAAAGCCCGGGTCCGACCGCCTTTGAACACACAAAAATGTCAAATGAGTGGTCCAACCCACCTGATTGATCATGTGGATAAGGTTTAAAAAGGAAAACGAACAATAGTGATGAAAAAAGGTTTGGATTAATACAAGCCAAATAACCTCGTAGGAACATCTTCAAAAGCTAGCTGTCAGTCTGAGTCGTCTAATAGTTAGGTTTCACTTTTTCCTGTCGTACCAGTCGTCTTGAAAACTTGGTTGTCTTAGACCCTGTACATCCGTAGGTCACATGCGCATCTCTTTGCAACATGTGCGGTTTGTAACTGTATGCACAATATAGTACTTGCGTGAAAATAAATTGTTTTTAAACTCTTTTCACAAAAAAAGTAACGATACTAATTGGGGTCTTTTGTTAGCTTTTTTTTACTCTTTGCATAGTGCAATGGGAAGTAATCAAGTTTTCTTGCAGTTCCTCAAAATATTAAAAGAAACACTGAAGTTGTAGCTATGCATACAAATATGTAGTATTATGCAATAAATGTTTTGTAGGGCTTTTAAATAATTTACAATGCGATACTAAAAGATACACCACTGCTGTTAAAGGTGGTGAAAGCAGGAATAGAAACTTTCCTCCTAGAAGATTGTCGCTACGGGTCCGCTTATTTCTTGGGTAGAGCTATTTATTCAAATCAGCAACAAGCGAAGAACACATTTAAAACAATAGGAATTTAAAATTAGTCTTATCTCCCGATGATGACTGGTGGGTGAGTGATTGAGTAACGATCATACGGAATGAAGCGATTTTGACTATGATTATTGGTGGATTCATGATTATTTCGCTGATAATTTTTCTTTTTTGGTTCTTTTGTTGCTGATGATTGTTGTGATTCGTCAATACTTGGTAAAGCTCGCTCAGGTAATAAGGATATGTAATACTCTCACACTAGCTTTCCTTTTGGAATAAATGAAGAGTCTGCGCAAACTTCCCAAAGCGAGTCGTGATATCATACACCACTGAAACGAAGGCGTAACCGCGGGGTGATACCGGATTACGTAGATTGCAGGCGTGGCGGAATGAGAACCGAGGGATTACCTCGGAAGTGATGTAGCAAGAATAATTGAGGGATGGCATACTGTCTACACTGCGCTAACAATGGCAAACAACCTTCTGATGTGGTTGAAGCTGATGAAGTACTGTATTGTCAAGTCAAAGTCAAGATTTAATACTCCGAATGATGATTTTATCTACGTAGAGTAATAGACACTTATTATCGAATAAAAGCTAATTTTTAATAAATTTTAATAATATTATTGAATTGGCTGAAAAGCCATTATCTCCTCTCAAGAAGCAAAGTTATGAGTAGTTGTGAATGTCCTTATGTGATAGGATGATAACTGTGTATCGATGCCCAGGCAACAGTGATTGATGTATCAGGATATTGTGGTTAATCGGTTAGATAAGTTTTGATGTGTCGGATGATAAGATTAATAATAATCTTTGATGTTCAACCAGTCATCTAGTTGTTTGTCAGATAATACTTGATTGCTATCCAGAAAATCGTCACAGTACCCGTTCAGGTCGGCGTGACTTTTTGAGTCCTTTTTGTATTGCATCCACTGTCAGCGTAAATAAGTAAGATGTCATAACAAAAATTTTTCAGTGGTGCCGAGAGGTAACGACTTGCCTCCTCCCTCTTTTGCTCCTGATACGACAGACGAAAGCAACATAAATAAAAATAAAACTTATTTTAATGAAGGTCATTGAAACATGATAAGTTCACGTTTAAAACGTCGCTAACACTCCAAAGTGCGTTACACAATATTGGTGGAAGTATTTTTGGCAATATGGCATTCGTGTCCACAAGCCATGTGGTACCATACATTCACTACGACATGTGCAATGTCCAACAAAGAGATCCACGGACGTTTTGACCCTTCGCTCGGTGTAAAGCGAGAAATGGTTTCGATGTCTTATCATGGATCGGAAGGAATTTTAAGATTATTTCTTGTTTATAATTGGGGATTGAATGTTTTAATTCAGCAATCGTTGCTGCTCTGTGCAAGAGAACTTTCAGTAATCGCTGACGAGCCAGAATCGGTCTTTTAAACACCTCTTGGCCAGCCTCGAGTACCAAGAGCTGTACGGATGAAAACTAGAACAATATTTTCCCTCTTTTTAAAATCAATCATTTCTGAAAAATGAAGAGTTTAAAATAGTAAATGTCATATTTGACAGGAACGATTAGCTAACATTTGTGACATCATCAATCAGTACGGACTTACTTGATGGAAGGTGATTTTCCTCTTGCCGACGCTTATCGCATTAAAGGTCATAGTGGCACTGCAGACGTTACCATCCAGGGAAATAAACTACAAGAAGGCAATGATGAAATCTTTTAATAAACCCGCGCGGTCGAAAGATTTATGAAGTACATTTAGTTAACTACTGAATTCTAGTTACAATTACCGGGTGGGGGGGGGAAGGGTAAATACTTCTGAAAATAGAATATTTGGCGCACAGTATTCATGATTACCAGATAAAATGGAACCAACACAGTCATTCTTAATTAACTGCAAACGACAAGCAGTTACAGATGAAAGCTGTGGCGTTCGAGCGTAACAGCTTCAAGCAGGTTGGCGAGGCATCCAGAGTCTTTACCTAACTCTAACATGTCGAAAATCAGAACCCCGCAGAAGGATGGAAGGGTTCCCTTTCTCTCGACATTTCTCTTGTGTCTTATAAAAAAATAGATGAAAACGGCTCCCTTATTCTCTCGTTGGATCTGTTCCCTCGCCTACCAATTCTCTCTCGTCTTCTCGCGGATATTGCGCGCCACGCAACGCACTGCAACGATAGCTAAAGTAGCTTACCTCTGTAGGGCTTCTTGCACACTTGAGCTCGGGTCTGAAAATTTGTTAAGGAATGCATCCTGTAATACTTCAAAGGACTGTAAACTTATATAGCTACTACAATACAAATAATTTTTTTCTCTTGATCTTTTGTGAGCTCCATAAGAATAAACTGCGTACATACATTCATGTCACACCCCCTCAACACTGCACACTGAACCATGCCAGCGACAACTGTGCAGAGAAAAACGCCACCATGGATTATTGTTATTGTGCAACAATTTAAAAAAAAAAAAAAAAAAATAGGTTCGTTTGCAAGGTCCTGTTTTGAAGACTACTGTCACCCTAGTAAAAATACTTAGCGGAAATCACTCTTCTTGGTGATCCAGTTGCTTTTCCATCTGCGACATGGGAGGTAACATTCGCTTGAACGATTCTGCCAACGCGTCCGACGGTGGTCTCCTTCAAAGGAGCGTATAAATAGAAAAAAAAAAGATACCATTTTTTCTTCCACATAGACAATTTTCAGCTGGAGCATGATAGGACTCTGACTTCACTGTCGAAGAAACTGTAACAAAGGATGGATTGCTTGTGTCATTTTTGTCATATTTGCTGCATTCAGCAGCAAGGAATGGAACTTATGAAATTTTCACGAACCAAATGAGTAAGAGTAAGTCTGAAGACCGTCTGTTTACACCTTATAAACCAATGTTTACAGACTGCATGTTTCCTCTTTACTTGACCATTGACTAGAACTAATGCACGCTTGGATAAAGTCAACGCCTTTTTGTCAAATTACAAAAATGGTTTACAACCAAATCGAAATTACATTCACCCTTCCAACCTCTTGTACAGTCCAGCTCATTGTCCCGAACATCAACCGATTCTTGTATAGCTTACAAGCCTGGACTCTTGCTCTTCTTAACAAGACAAACAGGGACCAACGTTTGACCAAGATTGGTAAAAGTTTTATTTGAATGTCATGCAAAACAAACAAACAAACAAACAAACAAAAAAAAACAACCAACCAACCAACCAAACAAAGAAAGTAAGTTATGAAATTTCTTACAGATGAAAACCAACTCCTTACAACTGGGTGACGAAAATCATCGTCGTCCAGAGTTGATGTGAGGTCATCTGGATCCAAAATGGCGCCACCCTTGCTTTACGACCTCGTACACTTTTGTCTCTCCGCGCAGCCGACCCTCCCCGAGGACTCCCTGTAGTACTTGCGCAAGTTCCCTCCCCAACCACTGCAGACACCGCTCGTTGCCTTTCACGGCACGGCGAAACCAATCCCTCGCACACAACGACAGCTTCATTTCTCTTGATAATTAACTTGCTAGAAAACTGCAAATATACTTCTTTACGACCAAGTAGCATCGACAGTCCGTTCCCTTCGTTTTAAGATTCTTCAACTCTTGCTGTTCCTCGGACACAAACAAGACAGTACAGCTCCTTACAGACATGCGAGAGACGGTACAGAATGGTGCACCGGTGCGGAAGTTGTTATCAACGACAAAAGACGGGAGTTTTTATGTTAAGGATAAACACTTTCTGCGCAAATGCGGGGGGAAGAGAGCCTGTCACATGGGACAACCAGACGAACATCAGGCTACACACTATGGTCATCGATAAAACTACGATAAGGAACCCCTGAGTGGACTTTTTACCTGATTCATACAATTTTGGAGCTTACGAGGGTCAGTAACCTTTCCTTAGTTTAGAGCTTGAATTGTCTCCGGTATTTCTCTTTCACCGCTTTACTACCTTCTCGTCGTCTGGTACCGAAGTTTACCTAGTTAAGTTAATGACAAGAGGATGGTAATTAATAGTCGTAAGAAATGCCCCGTTTTCAGCCAACCGTTGTTAACAGGTGCTGCTTAACCTAATGAGAGAAAATATTTTAATAGTTTATTTAATCGCTGCTGCCTCTGGCAGAACAACCTGACAAACATCTTAAGCACCTGCGATCAGACACAATTCGGCGACTTTCTATACTACAGGAGTGTCTCGTGAACAGAAAAAAAAAAATATCGACAGCTGTTTGTACACATGACCGGCCGGTGCTCTCTTTTAGGGGAGGGGAGGCTACTGCTCTGTACTGTTCCACGTTTGGTCATCGCAATGTGTTGTCTTTGCAGATGACTGTTAGCAACACCTGAAGATGACAATCACTAGGCTAAGTGAAGACAAACCAATGTCAGGGTTAGGAGTTCAGTACTGAGTTGAAGAAATGAACGCAGAGCTAACCGGTTCCGGAAGACGTGAAGACGACGAATCCAGTTCACGCGTGTGATACTGAAGACACTCTGAAGGAACACCGACATTAGACACAAAAATGTCAAACTACCTTTCTGATGGGCTACATGTAACTAGTATGTAGTCTCTATAGACATCTACTATAGAAGAAAGCGTTATCTCATGTAAGAGGAATCAACATTTATGGCACAGAAACTTCAGACATTTTTACAGACAGGTGCCACTCGCTTTATCAGATTCAGCATGGCGGACATATAAGCTAATTGCAGCTCTAGACATTTTGACAAATCAATGTAAAATATAAGAGATTTTACTAATATTAGTGCATTGAAATATACCCTTAATTTCTGATGAAACTTGGCATCTTCTATACGGGGTATGCAAATTACCTGAAGCTTTCTGTCAGAACTGGGTCACCAAATAAATATCACGGGCTCGATGACGTATTTCAACGTGCCACAAAATATCGGTGTTCTGATCTCCATGGACTCTGGAATATACGCAGGTGATCTGACACATTTTAGTGTTTTCGAGTACTTTTGGGTAGATAACATGTTTATGCCTAAGTTTATGCCTAGAAAGTTGCCTTCTCTGTTTTCACACTCCACTTGCACACTTCTTGACACAGGTATAGTTCTCACAAGAGGCTCCCTGAACTTATCACATCTTTGCAATGAATTTATATACTCATGCTCTGTCTCACTCGCACACACATGAACAGCTTAGTGTTGAGCTCTATGGGACTTCAGCAAACAGGGATTAGGAACAGTCCAGCCGGGACAACACAAATATAGACACAAGTTTCTTGGTGGAGGAGACTGTTAAGGAAAAGGTCTCGTATCGCAAATTAGGCGAAACTCTAGAAAAAGTACTTACACAGTTACAGACCGCATGTCTGTGGATATTCTCACCAGAGAAAATAAGAGCGGTAGGTGGGGCAGCTTTTAGCTTATAGTTAGAGATGATTACAATAATTTTAATTATGCCGAGTTTATTCCAGATTCTTGGACGTGTAAACAATACTAAAAACAACAACAAAAGAATGTTCAAGACGCATCTTTCTGCTAGAGAAACCACAAAATGGAGATAGGAGGAGTTTACACTCAAACACACAATTATTAGAAGAATTCGATGTAACAATCTTATCTGAAACCACACCAGCTGTGTGTCTGTAGTTGTACAGAAATGCTTATGGAAAATAGTTCTTAAAAAGAAATTCATGCTTCTTTGCCATTTCTTAATGTAGATGGAATTTCCAAGCTAGAAGTTTTTCACGTCTTAATAGTGGTCTATGCTACCGTGCTTCCGTGAAAATAAGAACTAGCCCGAAACAACAACAAAAAAAAACAACAAAAAAAAAAAAACAAAAAAAAACAAACAAAAAAACCTCGAAATGAGTTTTCAGGATGCTCGTGATATAAACCTACCCAAGTATAATCCCTACTTAAGTTGTTACCCAGACGGACAGGATTCATTCGTCCATTAAAGCACACTGTGGACGTATTGAATGATAAAGTAATAATAGTAATATATAAATAATGTTGTGAGTTATGACGATGTTCCAGAAGATGATGGCATGAATGTAGCAGGCCTTCGCTCGAAACTGAAGATGCAGCATCACACATCCAGTCCTCGCATTCGCTTTGCTGCTTCTTGTCTTTGACGTTTAAAACCCAAGTACTGGCAGATTACCATGCCTTAAAGGTATTTAAAGGTGTGCCAAAACCTGTAACTGTAAGGTGTGGGGAGGGTGTTTGTCTTCGATAGTTGACAAAATTAAATATCCAATTCAAAATCCTCACAGAGCTATTAAGGAAAATGATGTTACACAAAAACAAACTGTCCAATATTTTTAGCAACCATACGAGCATATGAGACACAAGTAGAAGAGAACATCTTAAAACTTTTATTTTTTATTAATTCCCACAATAAGACGTGGAACGACATAATGTCCTATCCATTACATTCACAACACTCATGATAAATTCATGCTTATTTCAAGATGTATACCGTATATACTCTCATTCTTCGAATATTGTTATATCGACCCATACTTGTATAGGAAATGTCTGAAGCTGCTCATTAAGACAAATATTGCTTGTTCCATGCCAGTCTGGAATGTTACAAATCACTGCAAACCTGTGAAAGCACAAAGAATGCATGTTATAGGTTATCTGGCTTTTTTACCAGACCCTTCCAACACATAGCATACTACTGCATGCTATACTGACTAAAATAAAATTTGCTGATGAATATTTCACAAGAGATCCGCTAAAGAAACCTTAGTAACAGGCTATGATCAGACAAAACGTGTCAGTACTGACAAATGAATATGGGCTGTAGTACTGAAATGAACAAAGTTCTTTAAAGCAATCTTATAAAGGCAGCCTATAAAAAGAGACTACACATGCAAGCAAGAATTCTACGATAAAACAAGTGACCAAAAGACAAAATTATGCTAATCATGACAGCGTTCAACACAAAGGGCAAAATCGACTAAAGCGCCTTCTAGAACAGAGCTTTTATAGCCTTTTACTTTAGGCATTAATATCTAGGCTTTAAAATAGTTAACCAAACTTGAGGAAATCACAAAAAAACTGATTGCTAAGCTGCAGTGCAGCATGCAGAAATCACCATGGATGTGAACACACGCTCGTGCATGCACAACGTTAAAACAATGGAGAAATGTTCAAAATGCTATAAAATGCTCAATCTATCTGTAAGTATCTATCGGGTTGTACTGCTGTAAAATCAGAAATTATAAAGTTTGCAATCTGACATGTTGGTGATTTTGAAGAAAAAAAATGATGAGTGAGGAAGTGAGGAAGACATGATGGGGAACACAGGTAAATATGACTATAATATACTGGCACAGGAATTTATAAAACAGAACTACTGTTGTACTTGCATCACTTCAGTCAAGACCATTCCCAATTTTCACACCCAAACAACTTTTTAAAAGCCTGTAAAAAATATTGAATAAAATCTGTAACAGAAATGTATTCATTCCTAGCAATGGTTTTGCTCAGAAATAATGAAATAATTAACGCCCCACACACTGATTTCTCTCAAACATGCAATGGGCGTCCAATATACAAAACAGGATTTACTGAGGTACCAAAGTAGCTGACAAAGTGTCAGCAGTGGATTAGATAACATGACCCATTTCATTTTTAAAATCTTGTACCTCCATTATTGCTATATGCATTGTTACAGATGATAATATAATAAAATGAACTGACACGATCGTTTTTTAACAGTTGACCTATTTCAATCTGTAAACATTAACATTTTTGTCAACAGAAAGCCCTCCAGCCCATATTTTCGTTTCCAAAAGAACTTTTCTTGTGTTCTCTCCTTTCACTACAAACATTTTATACAGTTATTTCCCCAACAAACAGAAAACAGCTGAAAACTACAAAGTTAATACTATCAATGTATTTTATTTACAAATGGCACGTTAAAATCTCATACCAAGCTGAGTTTTGTTACCAGTTAGGTAACAAAATCTCTGATGCTTGTGACTAGTTTGCAAAAAGTGAGGCCATCAAACATCCTAAGTAAGCATGCCAACCAAAGCAAAATTCACATTCATTTTTGAGACAATCTCGTGACCTTTTAACATGAAACAGTAGCGAGTAGAAGTAGCCAGGGGGTGTCATGGAGAGATGCTGTTTTTGTGAGATTTCAGGAGAATAAGAGATTTCACTGTTTGCTCAGAGATCGGGCAGCAAAATCTCTTGCATCCACCAAACCACCTCTAACACACATACATGCTCTTATCCATGCACAAATATGCGCAACAGTGCATGACCGTGCATACCATGAACATAAAAGCAAAACAAAAACAGAAAAAGCAATGCTATATTGCTTATGAAGACCATGATGCCGCAATGACTGCGCAGGTGCCTCTTTTAGTGGTGGATGTATGTATTCTGGATACGAAACCTGACAAACCTGATTTAACTACCTTCTCAACACCATTTTTTGTTTGTTTAGGGCACAGTCACCACTCCCACTTCTCTTTAGGAAGTACAAGCTTTGAAACAGTTCACATAAATCTGACAAGACTAGAAAACAAGAAATCTAGCACTTTAGAAAGACCTCATTTAAATCAGGACTTTGACCAACCTAGGTGCACTACTTCCATCTGCAGCCGAAAGGATAATGGCAAAATTGCATGCAGCTTGAAAATAGGCACCAAGCTAGGGACATCATGATGCTTCAAATTTTTTTTTAAATTATAGCATCCACAAAAAAAAAGCTATATCCTTAATCTTGTCAAACAATTCCCCTGATTTATTAGCTACTACCGCCCAGGGCTTCTGCTTACGCAAAAAATTGCGTACAGTACGCATTAAAAGTTCGGAGGACCCTTTCAATTTTCGTCAATGGGGTCCCCTTCAAATTTGGGCGAAGAACAGGGACCCTTTAAGAATCTGAAAAAGGGGTCCCTGGGACCCCAAAGAATCTAGCCTTAGCAGAAGCCCTGACCGCCTAATCAGCCTTCCTTCTATTTCTTAGCTAATAATGTGCACATGGTCACGATTAGGGAGAATGATAGTCTGCTGATGTAGATGATTTCACATCCCAATCTGAGTTCACCAATGTAATGGAACAGGTGGAATTTTTACTACTGTCTTCTGTGTTATCTCCAAACTGATAAAAAATGATGAATGTGCAGTCTTATCTAGCTATGAAGTTCACAAAAAAATTGTCCTTATCGGAAGTTCTGGCTGATATATATATAAGTTATCCTGGAAAAAAAGACAAACCATAGTCATGGACACACACCCTGCTTCACAACACCACCAAAACAAATGCTGTTAACCAAATAGTGGCCATCTGTACATTGTAAGAAACAGCATAAAATGGAACAGCAGCAATTTTTTTTAAAAAAAGATATCCTATAATGCCTCCTCTGTATCAAACATTAACACATTTATTTACCACCTGCTGAAACAAAACTACGCCAGGTGAGTGGGGGGTTGGGGTAATAAATAAACCATCACCACTTTGTTTACAAAATCTCCACTGCCAGCAGCAAAGAAAGAGATGCTAAGGGATTCTTTTGTTGATGGCATCCATGCTGCTGTTCAGATCTTACAATGAACGAGAGGGCATAATGCACACTCCTAAAATTAACCACCAGACCTACTTGATGGCTTCTATTCAAAATAAAAGGGTTGAAAGGCTCTTGAAGTATTGAATAAGGCTGGCGGAAGTAAGACCTTTAGACGATCTAATCTTTCACATCAGTTTGTCAAATGAGACTGCCAAATGCTGACTTTTGGGTAGCTGAACGAGTGACAAGCTATTTTTGGCCAGGTAAGAGATTAACTGCCACCTGTTGAAAACAATTTTTGCAGTCTGGTGCTATTTGTATGGAGTATTTATAGATGCTCGCATTGCTGCACACCAGACTGGAATACATGTGTATGTATGGCTGTCGCTCATGTTTGATAGGATCTGCAAACTACAACAGGACATGACCATCATGCATTCGTCAGAGGTGATTAAAAAACCGCCAATAATGCTCTTTGTATTGCTCTGGTCCTTGCAACATAGCACAGAGGAGTATTATCTTTGTCTTTGTATGTGCTATAACACACTTAATTCAGGTCACTTGATCTCCAGGTAGCAAATGCAAGGCCAATTTTTCATATGAAGATGCTAGCCTAGAGTAGACTATTAGGCTAGCTTGGTACAGCTGATAGCTCTTTAGTATTAGTATTTTGTATGTACCACCACTATGACCTTCCATCATTAAAGGTATTTAAATGTCGACCAACACCAATAAAGCAGACATGATATTCAGCAAAATGTTATTGCAGCAGGTCAAAGAAAGAAAGAATTGAAAACTGCACTAAAAGATACCATTCTTCTTAATGGTACAAACACATTTAACTTTTCATAAAGTGTAGCTAATATTTTCTCCTCTTTTCTAACACCTCTCCATTGCAGCCCATTAAAAATAATAAGGTGCTTTTCTATATTATTTAATATTCAGCCACTAAACACACACATGCAAAGAAGGGGAGAGGAATGTAGACTACCTCCTCCACCACCCCCAAGAACACAGAACGACTGTTCTTTATCTTCTGTACCTCACCACATTAAATGAGTCAGACACTGTAGCATATATTAGTGGCATGCAAATTCTTGTCACAAATTCTCCAAGTGATTAGGCATGACTGGTCACTGATCAGCAAGCACTAAGTCCTCAGTTTCTCTTCCTGTACCTGTTGTGCGTATTTTCACCCCAAATTGGTGATACAAGCTGAGAATATTTTCTCAAAATTTACATCTCTGCATAGAATCCTTTACCTGAATCATTTCTTCTTTTATGCTGGTAGATCCTTTGCTCACTTTTGCTACATCAAACATGCAGCTTAGCCTGAAACTGAAGCCTGAAGCCACTAAACTGGTAATCGTGATGCTTGCCAAACTTCTCCTTCTGCTGCCATCTTTTCAGGAGAAAGATGATACTCAGCGATTCTTCTAGCACAGAAACTACCAGGGTCTCTTGCTGCAATACTCTACATGAAACACTGACAGCACAGAGGATGGAGATCAGCAATGTTCCCCATCTACTCACCAAAATTATAATAAAACACAAACTTCCCAAAAAAAGGAATAAGAGTAAGGTGCGGCATACCAAACATAATGAACAGACAAATGGTGCTGCCTATAATCCGTCCAACATGGCTACTCTACTCTCATTGGCACTGCACTTGAGCAGAACAAGGGATGTTTCTGAATCTGCTTGCATCGTAACATCATGGAAGCAGTGATCTTGACACAGACTAATCAGACACACCCAAAGGTGGTCTCACTCTAGTAAAATTAACAACTAAAGAACATTTTTGAAACACTGAAGCTGCTTAAAAGCACTGGTTTCAGAATATTACTTCACTGGTAAACATATTACAACCACTGCTTAAAAAACAAATAAGGGCATTGTTTATAAATATGAAGGACTGATATGTTTTCTAAATGACCGCCAGTGCCTCTGATGAATTTTTTGAATAATTTAACGGTCAAAGAGGATAAACAGAAGTATGGTGACTTTACTATTACAATACCCTGTTCTTTTTTATTTCAATCCTGCCTTAATCTAGACAATCCTAAGTTGTTTCTCTAACAGTATGTAAACACTTAAAGCAGTCACTATTCAACTACAAAGCCAGAGGATGGCACATAACCTTGCCCAGGTATTCAGCAATTTCACTTTAAGAACACATTGCACTTAGGAAAATATCAGACTGAAGCTCTTGTTTAACGATCAAGAATTTAAATGGATGCTGCCCACCAGCAGACAAACAAGTGACACTTGATGCGGGAAAAAAATTATAATAAACTGCATCTGAATAGAAGACCTTGCTATGGTCTAGCCCTTACTTCCACCCTGTTTGATTTTACTTCCTGGCCTCCGCCCTTAAATACAGTCTGATCTCTTACGGCTGACATGTCATAGGGGTGGGTGGCTGATAGTGCAGTGCTTAGCACTGGCTGCTGTGTGCACGTGCTGATCTCTGTAAGAAGAATGTGTCTGGCCTGTGGCAAAATGTAGAGATGGGCCTTGGCTCCTTACTGTCTGGAACTCTGATAAAGATGACGATGTCACTACATCTCGTGCGCTGTATCCAATGTAGGGGGGCTGCTCTCGAGCAGCAAGGGGGGTCTGAGTTTGATCTGCAGGAATGTAAGATCCTTGGTCAGGTTCATGCTTATGGAATTGGGGAGATGCTGGGTGGCTGTATACCAAGCTACCACCTTTACTTGGGCTGGCGAAAAAGGCAGTAGATGTGGCCGCCAGCCGCTGGGCATGGGAGAGAGAGGAGCCCGAGTGTGATGAGTACAGAGAGTGGGAATCGCTATCGGAAGAGTGAGAAGGTGTGCTGGCCCCAGAACTTCTGTCAAGATTTGTTGCCCCCATCAGCTGCCGCTGGTAGTTCTCAATAATGCGCTGTTTCCGCAGGCGTTCACTGTATTTGAAGAAATCAGAGATTTCGTATGGCTTGGTGACCTCCATGTGAGGCTGAAAGCGAGTCACAGTAACAAGAGTGCTCGGAGCAGGAGGGGGAGAACTAGGACTCTGCGGCTGAGATTGGCTGGGACTCATTGGGTGTTGTCGAGATTCTAAGTGCAGCACTGGGACTGGCTCGTACTTGCCACCGTAGGGGCTGGACAACTGCATCCTGGGGCTGGGAGTGAGAATGCTGATGGAAATGATGTGAGAGATGTAGCTGCTGCATCTGTTTTTGTTGAAGGGTTTATATCCCTTGACAGCCTAGCCTGCTGAGCTGTTTTCTGAAAGACGGGGGACTGTAGCTCTCAAAGGTATTCCCCGACACCCCCAGTTGGCACACATTGTTTCTGGAGAGCGTGCCAGTGAGGAAGGCACTGCATCGTGGTATGTATTTCCCTTCCAGTAACTGTTCTCAGGACCGTGGTGAGACTTCTCATGATAAACAGGCAACTTCTACTTTGCTGGGTGATTGTGAACTGCATTTCAAGTCGCCTGCTGTTGATGATACCCTGATTTCACATCTAGGAAAAGAGACCACTGCCAACCACATGATCTCTGCCAGTATCCTTGGCTCGACACTGTAAACCGTGCTGTCGTTTTCTTGCGGTCGAGACTGCCATAAGAATGGTCCCCTCTCTTGTAGGCTCTGTCCAGGCTGCCATGCTTGGATGGAAGTTGCAGTTGCTGTTCTGTGGCCTCACCGTATGAGTCTGTGATGGAAGATGAAGGAGACTTCAGCAAGTCATAACTCTCATATTTAGAGTCTGCTGCAATCCCAAGTTGTAAAGGTTGTTGGAAGACGAGTTCACACTGCTGCTGCCTGTACTCAGATCATCCTGAATGCTTCTTGTACTGGCAGGGCTCAGGGATGAGCTCGGGGACAGTGTATTACGCGAAGATGAGGAAGACATTGCTGGATAATGTGGGTGATATTGCACCCTGCTGTCAAACCCTGTGTTCTGGAGATACCCCGGAGGCAAATGTGGGCTGAAAATTACACAAAGAAACTTAATCCCTAGCAACACCAAGCATACATATACCTGCTTGTTATATTTTACCAAAGATGCAAGCGTATAATGCTAAAAATGAATTAGCAAAATGTGATGCAAAGCCTACCTCCCGTGTGAGGGACTGAGCAGACGGCTTTTGTTGAGACGGAGAAGCTGGCGCATCGACTGAGTATGTTTGATGATGCTTGTCTTGTACATAATGTCTGTGATGATCCCCCTTTAACAAAAACAAGAAAAGAAGTCATACATGTAATGCAACCTTCCAATCGATCATGACCAAACTGTTTCAGGTAAGGCCATTTATGTAGGTCCATTATCTCAAAAGATGAAAAAGGTTAGTGTTATTCTCTTTAATGACACCCTGTTGACTGACCCTTGTAGGTCCTCCAGATAGCCAGCATGCAGAACCTAATTCATATCTTGATTTGTATGGCCACACACTCATCACTATTTATTATTTGTTTGCTAATATGAAAACTACAGCAAAGGCTCAACTTTCGTTTCATCTTGCCAGTTCTGGAGGTGAGCTTTATTACTTCTTTTGGATTCATGGAATTTGTAAGTTTAGAAATTGTCAGCTGATCTTGTTCAAATAAGGGATAATAATAATAAAAAAAAAAGAAAAAAAAATGAAAAGAATGTTTTATGCAATCTATCACAGGGGCTTTGGAGTGTGGTGCTCATAAACATTCTATGGAAACAGAGGTCCAAGTTCACCACCACCTACCCCAATAATGTCATGGTCACCATATTTAGATTCACCGGATACAGCTTGGTTGTTTTCTGCAACAATTAACAAATACGTTTTCTGTGCTGGGAACAACACAGTTGTAGTTATGATCACGGTCAGATCTTATCATCATGCCTATCCCTGTGTATACCTATCTTATTCCTATTATT
Organism: Pomacea canaliculata; assembly: GCF_003073045.1. Lineage (NCBI taxonomy): Eukaryota > Metazoa > Mollusca > Gastropoda > Architaenioglossa > Ampullariidae > Pomacea > Pomacea canaliculata. The sequence continues at coordinate 13,627,357 of NC_037598.1, read as the reverse complement.
CCATGCAGGAACAACACTTACAAGAATTTTGTTTTTGCTGATACAAACAATTTTATGTTATTCCTGTATATTGAGGCATAGACTAATATAGTTACAGCTGTATCTATGTTTTACAACAAGAATGCTGGCTTGTTTTTTTTATGACAGTTTTAAGTAAAGGTGGAATTTTACTGTCTATTTGTCAGCAAAGAAACGCTATCTAAATGATGTTAGTGATGAAAGCAATGATAATGCAACATGAGTGATACCTTGTCTGTCATCTCTGGTCCTGGTCCTGCTGCTTTTTCTCCTGGCTTCTGTCAGCTTCTTTTCCATTTCTTTTAACTAAAACAAGAGAGATTTAAAAAACAAATGCTAATGCTCTCCTCTTTCAACCAGTTTTGTTAAAATGTAGAAGGCTGATGGGCAGAAGTGTCAATAAAAATAAAAAATTTTCATCTTAAATGATGTGCATTTGACCACAAAGTTCTAGTACTCTTTATCTATACCTATTTGTATTTATTTTCAAATCACAGGCTTCATTTAAGAAATTTCTGTTGAAATAAGTTAAATCCCTTAACAGTATTGTACATGTAACTAGCCCTGTTCATTCCTGAACACCACAAATAATACTCGCCAGCTATGTCCAGTATCTGAACATTGTTATATTCTGTTGCACATTTGTATACATGCTGTCTTGCGCAACAGACTCAAACACAAGCAAACCTTGGTGGAAGCTCGGCTGTATGCCTGTCGTCGTTGTTTGCGCACATACTTGCTGACCGACTTGTCATGGGCTAAACTGTGGGCAGCTGACGTTATCTTGCTCTGCAGCTCGTACTCCAATTCCAGTGTGGCAAGATGGTCCTCATTCTGCAGATTTAAGTAATTTTGTTTATCAAGCCTTCATGACAGCCCACTGTGATAGCAGTTCTACATGTTTAGCCTCAGCTTTGAAAGGGCAATTAGTTTTCACAAGCAAGTAACCTTCTCAAATTCATCTTGTTGCAAACAAACACATTTACTATTCTTATTCTTTAGAAGAGTTGGCAAGTATTACCCACAAATGACCCTAAGTAATAATCTCATTTTTTTTTCATTATGCTGAATAATTCCAGGCTTAATAATCTTATATGTGACAGCCATAAATATATTTCTATGAACTTATCACAACTGGATGATCTGAGTTTCACCTGGTCTTTCTTGTGAATTGTCTTTGGCGAAAGAGCAAATGATGTTCCAATACGCCGTCGAAATGTGGGAACTCGTTCACCTGCTTCTAACGGTGTTTCTTTTGGCAGCTCTCCAGTGAGCTCCTAAAGAAGCACAAGAAAGCAAACTTACTCATATTAAAATGTAAAAACAATTACAGTACAAAAATCACCACCACAATGTTAAGAGAAAAGTTGAACAAGTCCATACTGGTTATAAAAATTTCTCTTCTTAATGCTGAAGCTACATATTTTCTACTGAAAACAATGCATTTGAAGTTGTCAAAAAATATAACATTCAAATTTACAGCAGTTAACAAAAAATAATAGCTTACTAAGCTCTGGCATTTAAAAAAAAAATGGTTTTGGCTATACACAAAGGTGTCAGTCAGTCACGTGCATTTAACTATTAAGTCTGGAGGGTCTTCTTAATTTGTTTGAAGCATAGCAGTGAATGCTCTTTGTCCCTTCCAGAAAGCAAACCAGATTCAGTTTCTCACCCCTTCCTGAAAGCAAAGCAGCTTCAGTTCCTCAAGCTTGCTGCGCAAAGCCTCTTCAAGTGCTTCCTTCCTGGCCTTCAAAGCCTTGAACATTTCTCGCTCAGCCTTCTGAGACTCTAAGTTCTCCATGTTTACTGTATACCATTAAACACCACTCTCAGAAGACACGCAATCAAATCTCACAGGCTACATTATAACTTTGCCACAAAGACACCATTAAATGAACCCAAATAAAACACTAACTATGAGACAATCTGCACTATGATTCTTATTCATTATTAAGGGACCATCCTTCTCCTTTTTTCTTTCCACTTGCATTTTTCACCAGCCTTCATAAAAGTCTAAGGAAAATATACAAGCACTGATGAACAGAAAACACAGTAACAAGGAGAGAGCAAACTTACAATCAAATCTGGAGCCCCCAAGACTTGGCAATGATTGTGAACTGGCACTCCGGCTTAGATCCGAGTCAACAAGGGACGTGCTACTGCGACTGAGGTCTGCTGCAATCTCACTCATGCTACGAGCAGCTGTTAACGAGCTCTGTGGAAAATGTTTTGCTTGTTACAGTTTGCCAAAGTGCAAGCATTACAGTGATCATAAGATGCATGGTGAAGAATAAAAGCAGCAGTAACATGTGAGGCGACACCTAAATTACACAAAGAAATACCTGTCATATATAACTTAATATGCAAGAGAAGAAATTAATTCTCTCTCTTGCCTCCTTCCATTCAACATCCTTTAATCTTGCAACAGTTTCATAGTTACTACCTTGCTCTGCTTCCTGTCCAGGTAGAACTTGTGCTGGGCAACTGCCATAGACCAGATGCCTGGTCAGTTGTGGGCTGGAGGCCAGCCATGCATGCACATTGACACTACTGGTGCCAAACGTCCTGCGACTCACAGAAACCTGAAGGCAGGGCATGCACAGGCAGTGATCAGATATGCTGTGCTAAGGTCATGAAGTACAAGTAAAAAATATTTATCAAAACACAAAAAAAATTCAGGAAAAAGGTCTGGAAAAGTGTGTCTGTCCAGGGGTGGTTACAGCTGGAAGAAGGAATATAAATCACTCTACAAATACCCCGGAAGTGTTTTTTACAGATGTCAGTAAAAGGATGAAGAAAGTTTAGGGTTTTAAAACAAAAATCTGGTATAAGATGTAGCAGTGAGAACATAATTATACAATAAAAATAATAAATGTTTGTGAATATTATGTTACAATATACAACTTTAAGACAGTTAATGGGATTAAAAGTTTTATGCAAAAAAGCTGGCTGTGATAGGCTGTAAATATGGGACCACAGGACACTTAGTGTACAGATACTGTGAGGTTTTTTATGGCAAACCTTTCACTAAAGGTATAGAAGTTAATGGTCATTCTAGGATCTACCATGCATAGCCATTGTAACAGCAAGCATTTCATGGTTAAACTGTATTCTTTTTTTTTTTTAAAAAAAGACCACAGCCAGAAGCCAGTCATCGCTGAAGACTGCAGACATGCACTTACTGCACATATACACATGACACTGGCAAATTTAACGACAGCTGTTTGTAAACAGTGCTTCAAATAAAGACATACAAAAACAACCCCTTCTTCTCAAATATTCTATAACTCCATAACCTATTTAAAAAAAAAACAAACAGGGGAGACAGAAATAAAATAACAGATTGCACAACTAGCTTTCCCAAAGAATTTTACATCATGATGGATGATCAGTAAAGTACTAAAAAACAGTTTTTCTGACAACAGCATACTCTAAATAAACAGATATGAAGGGAAAAACTCAAGTCTTATATACTAAAATCTGTTCAGAGAATCACTTGTTGAAAGCTGTATCAAGGAAAAAACTTGAATGTGTGGAAGCTATAAAAGCTATGTCAGTTTACCACATAAATATTGTTTAACTCAATGTCTAAACATTTATCTTGTACCATGCAATTAAACAAAAAATTCATGTACTAAATCTGCTATTCTTTGAAATTTTTTATGCATACCTTTTAGAAGCAAACCACATAAGCCAACAGGTAAGCAATGTCTAGAGATACACTGCCACAATGACAAACTAAAATTAGTCATTTCACATGGCAGTGTTCCAGTGGCATTGTTATTCTTTGAACATTTTGAGTAAATAAAGCTGCATTCTATTAACACAAACCATTATTTCTTACACTGTGGTTTGTTTCTTTTAAACACCCACATGAATAGACACAAATCTACACCATATCTGAGTATACTATGCAGGCCTTAAAATATAAAACTTTTCTTCTTTGACTTTGCAAGATGACATGACTGTAGGTGTTTCACTAATTCTACATTGTCAGTTGTAGATCTCCTTCCCTAGCAGCTGAAGTTCTGACCACAAGTCTTCTTGGCTAGCACAGTCATGGTAGAGCAGAAGAAGCAGCAGTTCTACATAACGTCATCTGGTAAGTCTTGAGTATGATGTTGGAGAGCCAACACTGAACTGACTGAATCCTGAGAACCACTGCAACCATGACCTGTGGTCTCCAGAACTTGCTGACACTGCGCTAAAGTCTTCAATAGAGCTGCCTTCTTCCCTGCATTTGAGTCTCTGATGAATGCTGCGTGTGAGCTATGTGCATGAACATGCAGCATCCCTGCTGTAGCACAAAAGAATGAGGCCCTCTTGCAAAAAGTGGTTGTGAACCAGTGACAAATGCTTCACCACTGCTAAAGAGGCCATTGTTGCAAATTGTGTCGGTTATTGAACTGACAGCAATGTACACAGTAAAGTGAGAAATCTAGTAGTTGCATTTTAGCAGAGACCTTTCATACATGAAAATAATGATAGGTCTCAGAAATTGTATGTTTTCATCCACTGAAATTATTTTGCAAGAAAATACAAAGAAATAAAGGAAGAAGAAGCAGCATGTTGGTGAAGAAACAAAGGAGAAGCTGAAAAAAATAATAAAATACCCTCCTCAAATCTGCTGCATAAAAACAAAAGTTGAACTACAACTGAAAAACACGGTTGCAAAGCAACTGACAGCGAAAAGAATCAGTAGGAGAAAACTAATTGATAACAGTTGAAAGTACAGCCTTTTATAGACCAAAATTCAAGTAGCTAGCAAGATTAGCTATGCTCTCATTTAACTTTTGCTTTTTAAGAGAGGGAAGATCTACAACAGACTATGAAATGGATGGTGAAGCTCCTCTGGTCATGTCACTAAGTTAAGTCAAAGAAGAAATACTTTTTTACGGAGCAGATAAATTTGTCTGGGACCGACTTGGATTTGTTAATGTTTTCTGACATCAAAAGCTGTTATCTTCCATCTCTTCCTCGGTTATTTACTATTATTCCACAGCTAGTACACAAAACTAACACAAAAGACTACTCCAGTGCAGGCCTGTTATGAGTCTACTGCTATGGAATTGATCCAAGAAGGAGCTCTGATACCCAGAGTGTGCATTGGGGTGCAGTCTGGGGTACTTACTGAGTGGTGGGGTCTGTGATTGCATCGGACAGGTCGTCATATTGTTCAACGGGCTCACGAATGGCATCTTCATACAAGTTGAAACTGCTCAGTGTGTGCACGATACTAGAAGGGAGATGAGAGGATAGCTATGGTGAGGTCTTCCCAAACACTACGTATCAATCATCACTGAAGCCTACCTCAACAACTTGGACACATACATACAAAATCATCACCAAGGTTGACACAGAAAATCTGAACACACAGTCTTCTCACAAGGCCATAAACTGGCAGCACAAAAACATACACGGCATGCTCAAAGGTGAATAACATAACCAAATAAGCAGTGCCGGCAAAAAAAAAAAGGAACAATGCTCTTTAAGGCAGAGCTACAAATATTTAGTCATTATTGCACGCAGTGTACTCCAAGATAGTATTCTAAAAGAGGTCTCTTTTGTACAAAAATGCAAGCAGACTTTGTACAAAATGCAAGCAGGTGCCTCTTTGAACACAACACAAGCAGTGCTGCACACAAAACACACATATCTGCAGTATTCTGAAGACTTTGTCATACTCTCAGACAGATAAGGGGATGAAAACAATGATCAAGTTTTCAAAGTGACAAAAAAGAACACAGTTCCCAGAGACTTCTAATGACGCTCTCAAACTACTGCATGCACTTTTACAGATTGTTTTTTTCAAAGAACATGCTTCTCTAAAATCAAACATCCATTCTGTTCATTAATTCTTTTAAGCATCAACAAAATAATGGGGCCTTAAAAATTAAATATTTACCATAGTTTATTAAACTAAGCGAATTATGATTTAACCCTCTATCTCATTTTAAAAAAACATGCTGGAAGTGATTTGCTGTCAACACTTACTATTGGATTATAAGTGTATCACTTACTTTACTTGACACACTGAAGCACTTTCATACTTTGCAAATACTGTATGTGTACTAATGTATCATTTGTCATCTTATTATAAAACCCATACCTAGTTTTGTAAAGGGCCCATTTGATATAAAATCTGGACTACATTTTGTGCAGGCCATGCACAATGATGTTTTCAATATTGCAAAGATAAAGAATCTGAATATTGTATACAAAACTCATGTGTTTATCGGTGCTTAGTGGAGTAGACATGCCTAATCATGTATAGCATGAAGCAGTTATCGTGGAAACTAGCAAATTTCTCTAAACTGCTTTGGGAAATAATGAGTTGCTGGAGCACATTCTCTGGAGAAGAATGGAAAGGAACTGCATCAGTAAGAAGAGACTGGCACATTGTTGGTACAATGTTGGAAACCACAACATCATTTTAAGGGCACAGCCAGATAAAAAAGAAATGAACAGTTTTCTATGTACTCCTAAAAACAATCTTCACAAGAATATAACTCATCACCCAAAGATAAAGAAAAGGAATGCTGATATGCTAACAAGCTAAAAAATAAGCTAATTCAGGAAGCAGATCTTGGCTGGTACAAGAACAAGCACAAGCAAAGCAAGACTAAATCTATACAAAAATGACTTTGTACCTGCCCATCACTTTATGCATTTGGAATGCATAAAAAACAAATAATATAGGGTTCAGCAAATCAAATGATCAAGAAATGATGTTTGGCTGAAAGATTTATTAAATAAGATTCTAAAATGAAGTGCAGCTTCTCAAAGGGAATAGAAGTATGTTCAAAGGAAACCCAGTGTTTTGTGATTTTGCAGATTGTTTTTATAAAGGCAAGTGGAGTTTTGCAAGACAAAAAAATGACTTCTTTGTCATCATGCTCAGTTTTTTCAACATTACATGTGGCTCATATAAACCACAGAGACCATTGAGTGGCAAATGTCACTTTGCAAGAGATGCTGTTTTGTTTAAAATTTTTTAAAATTAAACAAGAGCTGAGATGGCAACCTTCTACACTTTGTTATTAAAAGCAGAAGTGTTTATAACCTACCACAATCCCCAAAGCCAAAAGCTCATGCAAGTAATTATAGAATTTTTTACAACTAATCTTGCAAACTTAATTTTCTTCAATGTGTTGTTAACATTTAAGTACAAATAAAAAATCAAATACACAACATGAATATTTACTTGTCCTCAACTCCAATACCGTAACTGAATTATGGTAGAACAAAGCTGACACAAATTAACCAACATTTATCTTTTTACTTTAATTGGCAAACCGAATATTAAATGCTACAGAAAGTGATCCATGGAATAACTAATTACTACATCATACATAATTCCACTTGATGACACACAAACTGAACAGGCTGATATTTCTCATGATTTTAAGTGTGTTTCAAGCACACAGCACCAACTGATTTTTTTAAAGCTTTGTTACACAGAGGATGTAGAGCAATAATATATATTTTTAATTAAGAATAATTTTACATGATTTTAAGTGCTTCTTACCGTTTGGGATCATGAACTTCTATTGAAAACTTTTTATCCCGATAATACAAGTTTTCTAAATGCTTCCAAGTGAAGAGCTATAAAAAGACAAAGATAACAAGCAATGATTAATATCAACAAGTCAAATACAAGCTAGTAAAAGCATTAAAAAGAAAACAGCATTTTCTGAAAATGGCTTAGCAATGAAGTCAACAATATTACAGCTCAGAAGATGCTGTGAATGTGAGCCTAGGTGCATACAAAGATGGAAATTACATCAAGTAATGTTAATTCAAAAATGAAAAATGCAGACTTCCCAGGAGAAAAATTTTTTCCCAGAATTAACCTACTTGGTTTCAATGGATTAGTGAGTGTATTTCTGAGCACCTCAAGATAATGTCAGAATGAAGACAGATAGAGAGGACACTTACCCTCCGTGGTGTTGTCTTATCATTTTTGTCATATACAGCTATTCCTTTGGGGCTAATGCCAAGCCACCATGGTATTTCTCTTTTGTCCTATGGCAAAATAAAAAAAAAAAACCCCCCTCCAATCAGTTTTCAACATAACTACAAACACCTATCTCTTTCATTTTAAACAGGAAGATGAGTCATGTAAGCTCTGCTCTAAATGTATACAACATACTATGCACACTCTTTTTCAAATGTAGTATTGCTGCAACTATTTTAAAGCATTCACATAATGTTAAAGGAATGAAGATTTAAAAGTATTGGTTATGTTATAGACCACCAAATGTGCAGCATGACACCTGAAAAAAAATTAGGCAAGAGAGTAAACAGAAAAAAAGCAACAAAAAAAAAAATAAATAAAAAAATAAATAAAAAGCCTCCATAACTAAAATGCAGCTTAATCTGTTTAATCCTGACATGAAAGATACTATGGAGCAGTGTAACTGGAAACAGAACATGAAGTTTCTTACCTTCACTTCATAGTAATGTATTCCATATGTGGGAAGTCTTTCTACAATTGTCATGTAGCTGTTAATGACAAAATTAAAATAAAAAATTCAAGGGTTAAAAACAAAACCCAAAACAACAAAGCAATCAAACAAACTGCAACAACTCCCCAAACAGTAGTCAAGTACAAAGTTACATGTATTTGCATAAAGAACAGAAGGATCAGCTGACAGCAAATGACCCTGCAATACTGTGATCCATTTATTGAACATAGATCATGTACTGAATGCTAGCTACATGGCAAAATAATATGTGCAAGTCTATAACTAAGGGGACTTTGGCTCAAATTATTTCGTACTATCTGAGATGAATTTGGCTAATAATCTGCACGCTGACAGAATACTCCAGGTTACAAAAGGCTAGAATACAAAGCTGTCATCAGCTTCATCTAAAACACTTACTTCACAATTGCGAGGCCTCTTGATGTTCCTAGGAGCTTTTTATAGTAACCAATGACTTTCTCTTCACTGGAAAAAAAAAATGTCAGGCTAATTATTATCTTCTAAGATTTACTGGACAAGATGACCATACAAGTGCCATTATTCATGACAACTTCTTCAGTTTCGCTCATGCTAATTGTAGATCTCCTCCATCAAGAGGACTTGTAGCTCTTATATGCTTACACCATATCAAGACTGGCAGACTTCAGACAAAACAGATAAAGAAAATAAAATAGTTGTGATAGCTGGGTTAAACAATATTTAAATATTCACATGCAACAGACCGCCACTTTACCAGTAACTGATTGATGGGTGTTCTTTTAGAGTGCGTGTTGGTATAACTGGTAGCCTTTTTAAGTGCTCCCTTGTTTCTTCATCACTGCAAGTAAAATCATTCAGATTTAAAATGCAGCATATTTTAAATCAATCCTTGCAAAAGATATGTGACATGCCAACACGAAATTTGTTCTAACTCTCACACACACACACACACAGATTTTATAGCAGAGGCCCGGAAAGATGATGATCATCTTTGTGAAGTTTCACATTTTTGTAAACGAATTCCTTGGTCATTAAACAGGGAAATATACTGTTGTGTCAACAAAGAAGTGAGAAATGATCTTAAAATACATTTTAACCAAGGTACCCCTACAGCAATCAGTCCTGGTTAGCACTTAAGAACACGAACAAGACATGGCAATATATATAAAAAACATATAGAGGATCTAAGATTTGGCTTATTGGAGGCAATTCGTTGCTTCCGCAAGTCTTTTTTTTCACATTTCAAAGTGCTGCGCAAAGTGAGAGAATGGTATAAAAAAAAAAAAGCATCTTTGAATTTTTTTAATATTGTTTTTATTTTTTTATGTGAGTAAGAACTCCAATGAAGTAACACTTTTCTTCCGCTGTTGTTTGTTTTACAAAATGGATAAGGTACTAAAAACTTACACGCAGCCTAAACTAGAGTACAGTGGCATGAGTCTTACTGTAAAACCCTGCCAAAGATCAAGTCTTTGGTCTGTGTCTTAGATAACTGAAGTGTAAGGTTCCATCTTGAAATGTAAAGCATGATTTTTTTTGATAACGACTGTCATAAATATGATCCCAACCTAAAAGGCCAAATATTTAATCTGTGTGACCCAATGTATTCTTTTACCTGGTAAAGTCTCCCTTGCATGCTTGTAAAACATGTGCTGCTAGCTCCAACACTGTTTCACTGTCGCACTCAATTTGCCCCTGAAAGTGAAAAAGAAAAAGAATGAAACAAATGGTGTGGCTTTCAAAATCAAAATACAGATGAACACACACATATGCATTAAGTGCACTTACATGCATATACTAAAATAACGGATAAGATGGTTTCACTTTTTTTTTTAAAACTGCAAACGATATATTTGTATGATTTAGGTGTGTCTATTACTGAACCTACCCTGAACACTGCTTGCCTAGCATTGAGGTAGAAAAGTTCCACTGTCTGGGAATCTGGCAGTATGCCAATAGTGTCCACATAGAATCTGCACAATCCAAAGCTCTGTTGTTTGCACTATGCAGTATCGCTCAATTAAAAGGAACAATCGACAAAAATAGTAACTTTAATTGTTAACTTTAACTATGATGAAAACTTTAAATATAGGAGCTTTCCAGTCAACAAACATGCAAAAATGGTGCACTAAGCTTAAAAAATATTGAAACTAGTGCTACTAATAGTAGTCTTTACTGCAGCGGTTCTCAACCTGTGGGGCGCGGCCCCCCAGGGGGGAGCGACATGCTTAGAAGCGGGGCGCGAAGGTGGTCATTTTTTTTAAAGTTTCTTATACCGGTATCAGTGAAATTAGCTTACATTGCTGGCTAAGGGGAGCGCGCAGACGTACTTTTGTTCGTCAGGGGGTAGTCACAAGTAAAAGGTTGAGAACCGCTGCTTTACTGTGTTTAACAATGCTCCTTGTTGCCCTCTGAGCCCTTACAAGCTTCACAACAGTATAAACTTTATGGTAGGCTTTGTGAAACAACATGGGATATAGGAATGACTGACACAAATACCTGTGCCCAGAAAGTTTTCTTGCTAATGCAGGTTATTTTAGAAAAATAAAATCCATTAACCAAATTAGTCAAAAACTGTAGAGAAATATACTAACCGGACAGAGAAATGTAACTGAAGAACTCCACTTTTCCTTGGGAAGTCATGATCCAAAACTTTCTTTTCTCCATGTAACCAGTTGAAATGTGATCTGCAAAAGTAACTGTTAATATGTATGCTACTATTTAGATGGGGAAGCAGATAACTTACTGGTTTAGAGTACTGGCATCCAAACCTGGAGGTGCACTAGTACGTTAATACCCTGTGGCACAGCGAATTAGCCCAAAGTCAACCTAGCTGTCAGAAATAGGAACCTGACTCCACTGAGGGATGGGGAAAGAGATGGGCACTGCCTTCACATAAATACCGACACCTAATAAAAAATAGGAGATGATTTTACCTTTATCTTACTTTAAAGTTTAAAGTTAAAAAAATTTAAAAAGAAACCTGATGCACTTCTAAAAAATAGGAGCCCACTCTGCTAAAAGAATATGCTGTCACACAATGCTACAGTTGGATCACTTATTTCATCTGCTGAGAACTGAGGGCTTTGAGACTTCTAATGCTTGTTTCATACACAAGTGACCTGCATAAAAATTATTGAAGAGGGTGGACATGGGGAAAATGCCTTATAAAATAACAGACTAACATGAAAAGACATTAAAATGGCTATCATAATGAGGCTAATGCCTCATGTACAGGTAAACAGTGAAATTCTGGCATAATTCACCTGGACATAATTAAGAAAACTTCATGAGCAATACAGATATATCTCATTAAGCCTAACCCTTTTTATAGAATCAAAAAGTGTCTCATTTTTAAAATGTCTGTTAATTTATTGATTGCAGCAATCAATCAGTAACTTATTTTACTCACGTTTCATCCAGAAAAGCTAGTCCAAAATAGTGTTTTTCTTGCAATTTGAAGTGGGATGCCACAAGATCCAGAAGTTCAAATGTGTAGAGTTTTGGCTGTGAAAAACACACAAAATGTTCCTATGTATTTAAAATGAAAACAGAAATTTCCCATCAGTTGGCAAAGTTACCAAGCAATTTCATTAATTACATTGACATTTTAGATGCAGAATAGCACACCTCTACATTTTACTGCACAGCTGTTTAAATGGTTAAGATACATCTCTATGTAGTTTTCTTACCTTTAATTTTTCTAAACAGTACCAAAAGGCCAAGACATTCATATGAAACATCAAAAATGATAATAAACTATTTACAATTTACTTGAACATGAATGCAGTTAAAAAACCACATCTAACTGGTGACTGAATAGGACAACATGAACTATACAGAATATGGTTCATCTTACTTTGCATTATTAATACATTAGAAACCGTATAAGCATAACAGCTTGTTTTACTAAATACAGAACTATTACCAACTGCACCCAGCAAACAGTCATAGCTACAAAGCACCCTGGGGGAGGGGGGGGAAGATATCATTTGCAGCATACATTGTTATCTGCCTATTTATGACTGCAGAATTTAAGACAGTGAGCCCCATACCTGTACAGAATGTCTAGCCGCCTCTCATCCAGAAGAATGATTTGTGTTTTGCGCCCTCATTCATCTGGAACAGAACAACAACAATTATATAAAAAAACGGAAAAACTAAAGTTACAGGTGGGCAGTGAGGGTGCCAAATGCAGATGCAGAGTACTTTAACTTGGGAGAATAAGATAGATGGCGAGAGGAGGAGCAGATATCAAGGCAAGGAGACATCAGAGGTGCATTAGGTGAGAGGAAGAGAACTTTTTAAAAAAATACAACCCAGCTAAGAAGAATCCTTAAAGCTTAAAATGTCATGTCTAATTAAAAACCCATGAAATCTGTTTTAGTTTTTGTTTAAGAAAAAGCCATGTTTTAAAATTTCTAACAACTAAAGGTTTAAGTAAGCCACATCTTAAGTTTGCGCAGCTAAGGTTTGGCACAAAAGCCAAGGTCTAGCAGTTCAGGAAGGAGTGGGTGGGGTGCAGAAACTAAGTGAGGTCTGCCTGGTCACCAGCTTAGAAATTTACTGAGTTTCTTTCGAACAATTTTGTGCTGTTCCAGCATCAAACAGCATGAGGATGGGAACAGAAAAAAAAAAATGAAAATGAGTGAAGTGGGTAACCCATCATAAAAAAGGAAATAAAATCTAAAACTGATCCCTGAGGAACATACATGGATAGATAATGTGCAATTCTTCCTCCATTGTTTTTGGACACAGAATGCAAAAATTATTCAAAAGTAGGATAGAGGAATGACTATAGAAGCATTTAGAAAGAATGACTCCATACACTTCATTTCTGTAATAACAAGCACAGGATATGAAGCATGAGCACGCTACTTATACATGTTTATCAGTGACATAATCAATATGAATGTTAGTCAATTATTAAAGCATATACCTATTAAACACATATAAACTGTAAATGAACAGTAATACAACCAGAGCAAGGACACTTCCTCTCATCTTCCTTCTCAAATCATTTTGTGATAAATTGTAGCAGGTGTTTGAAGCTCCTTGCTACAGTATAAAAATAAACCTGCAGAACTGATCACACCAGTTCAGTTTGTTACCCACATAACTCCCCTCAGTGTGAAGCACTACGAACAAAAAGACAGCCAAAAACAAAAGCTTTCAGCAGTCTTATATGTCATCCTTGGAACTGGTTTCATTTAGTATAACCACACTGTGTCCATGCATGAGGTTAACACTGTATGGCGCTGCATTTGGATCCTTCCTGTTTTTAAGTCCACTCATCAAGAGCTGTGAGGCCATTTCTTCTGGGCCTCTTCAGTTCTTTTCTCTGCCTTTGTGTGTCAGAGCTGTTGCTCTCAGGATACAAGACCGAAGACTGAATGAAATGTCTCTCAATTGCTTACATTGACCTGTTATTCAGGATGCCGACAAGCACTGGTAAGTTGATGCCTGTGATTATAAACTACACTCATGTATCAATGTCTGTTTCTGGAAGCAGCTTGCTAACTAGTATGATCACCTGCATTGTCAACAGCAAAGACAGAGCACAGTCTGCCTGTATGCAAGTAACCAGACTCTGAAGCAATTCTTTGGGTCTGGCTGGTGGACAAAACAAACGAAACATCTAACCACCTCCTTGATCACAATCTCTGGGTTGGCAAACAAAACGACAAACAGTTTTCAGCAAATTCAGACTCAAACAACTGTGGGAAGAGCTGTCATCCTACTAACAAGACATGTAGAATGACAGAAAACCAAAATAAGCCTGAACTAAATATTAGAAATGGCAAGAGCTCAGCATTGCCTTAAAGCAAAGAAGTACTTTTAGAAATCATAAATTTCCTAGGCCTTTATATATATATAAAATGTAGTATAAATATTGTATAAGTAACTATTGAGTAAACATCAGGAAATAAGCTGTTCAAATATCTACATTTCCACAAGCTAAAAAAAAAAACCCTACTTAAACAGCTATTCAGTAATGAATCAATTTGAATTAAATGAATGTTTATAAAAACTGACTAACATTTAACTGTGATAACTGACAGTCACATTCCAACATAAGAACAAAAAAAAATAGGGGGGGCCAACAGTGTTTGTTCTGACTATTTTCCTTCTTGGGTATCTTAAACCATTAAATGAAAACATATCTAAGCAATATTTCACTGAATCCACCAAATTTTGCAGAAAGGAGAAAAATGAAATGAAGAATCTTACAAACACCTTTCAAATACAGAAAAGCACAAATAATAGATCTTGAAGTGAAAAATTTATATCTCTTCTGATTTTGAGCAATATTAGACAATGAATAATCAAAAGCATTAGTTATTAAATAAAAGGTTGAACTATGATGTGAGTATTAAAAAAATAATGCAAATTATATGTTGATATTAAATAATCTGGCCTAAATAGTCGACAGCTTAAACCAGCAAATTTGGAGCAACAAACACCAAAGCCATGAGATCACATTAACTGATCTGAATGGTAAAGTTCCTCTTTTAATTTATTGTCAAACAAAACCAGCACCCTAACTTCCTTATGTCAAATGCTGGATGGCACAAGGTTCACCATACTAGAAGGAAAATTAGTACCTTTTAGAAGGTCAAGATCTGAAATTTTTAACCACCAGAGAACTAGCCTTTTAATGACACATAGCATTTTTGCAGAAAGTTCTCTTTTTGTGCACAGCACTCTAGAACATCTAAAAAAAACTGCTACATAATTAGCAAAAAATTGCAAAGAGTCAAAGTTGTCAACTGCACTGACTACAACGCCTAAAGTATCATTTACTGAGTATATAGCAAGGCTGAATTATTCATAGCCATTTATAATCAGTAATTAGTATATTACTTACTTGCATAAATGTTCAAAAATATTGTTAAGATAAGGCTATATGTATATTTTTATTCATGTCCAGTGCATTTTTTTTTTTTGGAGGAGAGGAAGATGGTGGTACAGGCTTTTTCTACAGGCATGACAAATTGTAATTCCCTTTGCCAAGTGCAGCTTTCAATAACTTGCAATTTTTCCAGCAGCATCACATTTGTTACTTTTTAAGGATGCAGGAATAGTCATTGAAGATTACAAAGATTCAAACTTGTTTCTTTCATGTAACTTTTAAGAGATGGATAAGCAAAACATTACTATTTCTACAAGCAGATGTCCTTTAAATCATTAACACAGATTTTCTAAAATTGTCACACAGACCATACAATACACTTATAACATCTTGAAAGCAGGATAAGTGTGGTCACACCAACTCACCATTGTTGCTAACAGGCTTTTGATTAAAATGTTAACCACTGGTGATAAGGAAGAAATTGAGGTCAAAAGGTGCTTGACCCTTTTCTCACTTAATTAAAAGGATCTCAACCTTACTTTGCAATAACAATGATGTTATTAATTAAAAAATTCTAAATCAAAATATGCAGCAAATTTGTCATTACTCACTGATAAGAATATCATTCTTTTAGAATACAGTTTAAAGTCTCTTTTCTTTTGGCAATAAAAATATCTCTGTATCAATATCCTTTTAAAAACCATTTATATAAAGTAATCCAGACAAATGTACTTTTAAAAGACAGGCTAGTCTAGATTTTAACAGTAACAAAAGTTATAATTTAGTGGACATACAAAGTGGACCTTCTGGTCTGTAGAGACTGGATAATAATGGCAACAGATATGCACAAAAAGATATTAAAGTCATGATAGTGATACTGGTAAACTTATCATGATGGAAATTAGGGGGGTGGGTGGAAGTAAAGAAAACAACAGGCTACCATCCTCTCCAGCATTGTAATAGACATCGTCATCATCATCATTTACTTCATTATACTTATTTAGACATCTGAAACCTACTAAAAGGACGGGACAAGAGAAACTTATTGTTTTTTATTTTGCTTTTTAATATGATGCAAGAAAATATTTCATAAAATCCTCATGTCAATGAAAATAAAATTCAAAACGACATGTTAGACCACTCCACTGACTGGAAGCGATAAGCGTCTCCTTTCATTCCACTCTCAGACGGAAATGCCAACTAAACTTAATTTTGAATTACATGTTATGGCAAAAGTCACAATAAGTAGCGTGAGAATTTATGAGGTTGGTATGAAGATTAATTAGTGGAAATTATTCCCGCTAATAACAGCAATTCATAAATTGAAATTTCTCTGTTCAAAGATACGCCGCTACGGACTTCGTTTCAGTAAAAATAATCACCCACTTACCTTCACATTCAGATATCCTGACACCTATAGTTATTAGGCTGGTTATGAACATGGTCGTGAAAGACGAAATCGGCCAGCTAATACTGAAATGACCGTGAAATTTTCACAGGATTGGATCTTAAGGACCTTTTGTTGGTTTGACATCGAGACTTTTCTTATTCACTTCCGGTTGTTCGCACATGCGCTTGCCGAATAGTGGGCTTGCGATCGCCACTAGCCTTAACAGACTGTTCTAAAATATATATCCCGAGGTGAAAATGAATGAAATATACGTATTAAATCGTCAATTTTACAAGTGATGTGTCATTAGTCTGCTCATGCAGCTGGAGCAACTGAAAACCTTCAGGTCAGGGCCAGCCAACGCAAGCATTCCAAGCATTCCTCCCGAGTAACCGCGCCTGTCTTCGTCACGAGAACAAGAGAAATGATCCACTGGCGCTCACATTTCTGCTGTTTTGTATCTGGGTGGATAAAAATGCTTATGTGTATACTCATTGCAAATATAACGAAACTCGGTGCAGCAGTTGATTTTTAAAATGTAATTTTCTTTGTGGAGGCATATCAGGGAGCGGTTGGAAGGACGTGCGCCACCGTAGCCACTCCTTGAATGCTGACAGCACAGAAACTGTGATGCAAAATTTAACTCCACCCCACCACACACACACACGCACAAATAAAAACACGATGGTATTTTGAGATACGGCAATTTGCAACCATCAGTAGTAAAGTTCATCAGAATCCCATGCAGTTTCCTTGGGTCTCATCTGAAATTCGGTTTGTACAAAAGCTTTAAAAAGAGAGACAAACATCGGCGTGAAAAAAAGAAAACCCTCCCTGTGTAGACATTGTCACTGGGGAACAAATATGGAGGGTTACAATTACGGCCGGTCTTTATCTGGCGGCATCAGTTTCAGAAAGATCAGGCCAGGGTATTAATGCTCGCCGTCCCGGATCAAATAATGCCATAGAAGAATAAGAGACTTGAAGCACGACCACGACTGACGGATGACACAGGAAAGTTACACATAAGCCTTTCATATTAACTGCAGCTTACTAAGCGTAACTATAACGTGGTTGCATGTCGGTATCACTCATTAACCTGTTTGATTAAGAGATAGGCCTTTCTGATCATCCCAATGAAATGTTTGAATTAGTGATGCTTGAGAAACATTCTTTTATGCAAAGAAGGACGCATCTGTCTTGCGACATGTCGGCATTGATAAAGACAAACGCGTTTCCAGTTATCGTCTTTGCGTAAATACACGCTTTTGCCAGTGTTGGACGTACGACGAGCAGAAGCGAGTTATCTCAGCTCGTTATCTCATGGACGTGATAATAGTTTGTGGTTATCTCGATCGTCTCCACACAAACCCCGCCTCTCTCCTCTCGTTGTGGTTGGTTGGTTGGTTGATTTTCATTTTGGCAGAAAAGTGCTTCCACCTAAAGGTGATTTTGCACTACAAAAGAGATGATGGTGGTAGTGTGTGAGTGGGGAGGGCTAAAAGGCATCCGGTGAAAACCCTCCGTAGCCAACACTGCGAAACATCAGACTGTCTCGAGTCGAGATCCGAACCCATGATCTCAGAGCGCAGTTGTAACAAACGAACATTCTGGCACTTGCACAACTGGCTAGCATGCCCAGTACTCCTCTCTACTGCACCTATATGTATATTTTATACCTTCTTTATATCACCACCTTCGCTTCTCGCCTAGAAGTCTTTTTTTTTTTAAACGGATGGCGAGTTGAGACTGGGCGTTGTTCGTCAAATGGCATTTGTTTATTTTTTAAGTTTCTTGGGTCCTATATAAAACCAGCTAAAGACAGTGGTCGGAAACGTAACTGCACTCGAAAAAAGAACAGATTGAGTAGTTGCACAAAGAGGAATAATAAGATATATTGTGGTGGTGGCAGTGATGGTGATGATGGCAGTGGAAACAAGAAAAAGTTTTGTCTGATACATACACAATTATTTTAAAATTCAAACGGCAATAACACAACGACTTTCCACCCAGCTGAAAAAAATAAATGTCAACAAATTAACACCCATCTACCCACCCAAAGACTAACTAACGGGTAGTTTTACTGATCAACTTTCCGTTTACGCAGACAATTCACGCCCACAATAGCTACAGTACACATACACCCTCTTTTGTAGATCCTCTCAAAATAAACGTCAGCTCGTGTATGTCACATAGCACATTTATTTGTTATTTGATGCAGCAATTTTTGTCGGAATCTTGAGGAGGATATAAACCAGGTTCGCCTTTCAGACTGATCTCCTTGACAGTCGGAATGCAACCATTAAACAAACGGTTGATGATGTAGATATAAAAATCAGAATAACATCGTATTAGGTTGCCATAAATGACAACATCTATTTCATATACTGCCACACATCTTCCCCTAGACTACAGGATTTTGTAGTAACATAAATCATTCGTACTTTTCTGTCTGTCCTCCTAATCACCAGGGGCTGGATGTACAGCACTTATCTATGAACTCTAAGCAGACAGCTAAAGTGCTCATAAAACTTCTGTTAAGCTGACTTTTTCTTTTCACCAGCCAAGCCTCTGCTATCCTAAACATTTCATAACCACTTAAAAATGCCAGCGGAGACACACACACACAGACATGCACGTATGAACTCGCGCACAAAGCTTGGAACAGTTTCGAGTTTTCCAAGCACGCACACATACACATGAGGAACCATGCAGAGCACTGACAAATTATTTCAGTACAGCAATGTTCTCAACTCTTCTCGTTTACCTTACAGACCTACCTCTGTGGCTGTTAGACCGAGCTACTCCTCACTTTTCAGGAGCGTACATCACATGCAAGTGCTCAATTTACTAATGAAGATTTACGTGTGAGTTAACTTTTCCGCCCTCCTTCTTTACAACACATGTCATGACATGGTGGATAAGTGTGGTATTTTAAAGATTTATCGTCGACATTACAGTGAAGTCTTCAGTTCCACCATTACTTTGCTTGGCTTTAAATTCAAAACATGGTCTTGCATTAGATGTACATGAGTTCAAATGTTCAGATGTCAAGCATAAGCTGGGTGTATATCAGCTACATCATAAAACAACCTCGGGAGTAGAGAGCTCTATGTAAGGATCTTCCTTCTCGGTGGGGTGTATGTCAAGCAGTCAACAAATGTCCGTTTACAACTGCTGTAAGATTTTTACCGACAGCACTCCTGAAAGGAACTTCGAATTTTATGTTGCAAAAGAAGCTTTAACAGACTTTAATGTTTGATGTAATGTCAAGAAACTTGACAGAAACTTTTAAATGGAATATTGGTGTATCACTTCTTTGCCGGCTCGCACACTTTCTGAATGACAGACTTGCTTGCTTTCATCTGCTGCCCAAGGTTACTACATTTTATTTCAACACAGATGTTTTTCCTCTCAGCTGGTAATGAATGACACAAATCTAGTCTGTATGATGTTTACACAGGTGTATTTTCGATAAGATGGTGACATAGCATACTGTTCAACAACTGTTGACAAAAAATGTCTCACATAAATCTCATCACTAGAAGAAAAATGTTTTAGTTTGAAAGTTCCAATGTTTTTAGATAAGAACTACACGCCAGCTCCCTCCTCTGTTCGTTATGTCAGTAAAACATATAGCTGTAAATTGTAACAACAAATTCTTGCATTATGTCCTACGCAAGATATTAGAGCTGTCAAACCGGATGTTAAAAACAGAGACCTTGGATAGGAGTCAATTCTAAATCTTCTAAAGTTCAGAGATAGTCATGAAAGGAATGGGGAACGAAACATCGGAGTCACGTCGGTATTTGTCGTGCAACCAGTGATAAGGCATCGACACACACTTCAGAAACTTCCGGTTAGCTCAGACAGTACTGAGTAAGCAGCACAATGGAAAGATGGATGAATTTTGCGTAGAAGTGACTGTACACGTTGATGCAGTCCTTAATTAGTAACTTTGAACGGCCCAGTAATTCTGAGCAATGAAGACTAGGGATGCACTTGTAGGGTCATCATCTGTCCCCGGTTACTCGCCGACAGTTGTCGATGGGCTACGTGGCCAGGTCGTGACTTGTTGACTGCATCACACGTTCCAGTCAGAAACTTACCGGACCCAAGAAGGTTACTGCTGTGGCTACATCGAGCATTGTCCTCGATGACGACAACATCAGCGGACGACCGGAGACCGTACCTGGACGCGAGACTTGCACGAGGGCGACTTGCAATGGCAGCTGGACTCCGCGATCGGGACCAGAAACAGTTCGAATTCTCGGAAGGAGAACGCTGCAGACCGCTGATGCGGGGGCGACCCTTGGTCCGAGGTCGGGACGCCTGTGTCTCGAAGGTTGATCGTCCTTGCTGCTGATGACACGATTCCAGTGGACTGACTTCTGCTAGCCGCACGACTTCCGCGCTTGCGCTGATAAGCGGCGTGCGGCTTGCAGGCGGCATTCGAGCGGATCGTGCTGTCGAATGCACGGGAAGTCCCTGCACCAACCGCTCGACTTTGCGCCGCTGCTCGTGGTAGTGGCTGTAGACAGGCGTCCTTGAACCCAAAGACCAGCTACAGACTTCCGGTGCACGAGTTGGTCGACCGAGGACGGTATTCAACGAGCTCTCTCGTGTTGTCGGTTGACTAGTGTCGTTTCCGCTGGACGGCAGCTGAAGTTCGTTCGTACCCCGAGAGGCCGCGGTGTGGTCGGTGCTGGGAGAGGTGGGATCCGCAGCGTTGTCTTGGTAGAAGGGTAGGTCATCCATGACGGTTTGGCAGAGGCTACCCGCCATTATGTGCTTGGCTACCTCGTCACACCACTGCTCTATGCGCTTGCGTTTGAAGGCCGGCAACGTTGCGCTGCTCATAGTAGACCTGGGGAGAGCGTACGAAGTCTTGTACATCACAGCCATCGTCAACCTCTGCAACTGCACCAACTACCAACGGCAACAGAGCAAGTAAAAAAGTGCGTTCTGCTGTACTAGTACCGGATGTTTACATCCATTTCCAGAACCAAAAAGAACGCTGCCATGATGTAGAAGATTAATATCCCAACGACACCCACGTCGTCCATATCAGTTCAGTTTTCTTCTTTTACCACCAGGGAATTTTTGAACCAAGTGACACAACATTTATTGAATAATTGGCCCAAACCGATTTCGCTGGGCAGCAATTATTATTCCATTTTCTCAACTTGAAAACAAAGTAAAAAGAAACAGTTGTTTTATTTCCTAAAAAACTGCGCAACAAACTTGTTCGCGGTCTCTTTCGGTCAATACTCGGCGTTGTTGACCCTGGTATTACTCCTGCGAAAAGTTCAAAAGTTGAACCTAGACAATCCATCAATGGGTAAAAAAAAAAAAAAAAAAAAAACCCACCCAGAGACAGGTTTCGTGTTTGGCAACACAGCGTCGATTGTAAGCCTACTTCTCACAGTTCACAAAATCACACACACGCGTGTGGAAAGTGGCGCTGTCACACACACGCACACACATAGCAAAAGTATCGCCGTATCCAAAAGGAATAAATATATTGTAGTCATGGAAGATGAACAAATCCTTTCAGGATTTCAATGTCGTTGAAGAACGTCTTTAAAAAGTAACGGACACTCATTCGTCGAGTTCTATTCTCAAAGATGGCTGACGGACTTTGATTGACAGGGCACCGTGTCTCCAACTACGGTCCGAAGCCGTGATTCCGAAAGGTTCGATGTTCAGTTTATTTTAACCCGTGAGCAGCAGTCGTTCCGTATTGAGTGGAGAGGATCAATAAGCCGATAAGCTCGTGGCACACGAAAAACCAGAGATATTTTAGAGTCAGTTGCTGAGTGCAGACATAAGTGCTGGCTTACAACACAACTGGCTTTGCGTGCAATAAAAACACCGAGGCGCTAACACTTGGGAGGGCGTACTCCAGTTCAGCTCCAGCATGGCAATAGACAGAAGGTTGAAAAAACTAGGGTTGGCGTGTTGCTATGAGAGAGTTAAGTTGGTGATTTTTTTTTTTGTCACACGGGACACTTTAAAGTCAAATGCTCCCAACTGGTCTAGATATATACACCGAATAAAACTAATAACAACAACAAATAATAACACAATAATCACAACTAGAAAATTCTCTCAAAGAAAATGATCCCAAACTTTTATTTTGTTTCTGGCAGTTATAATTTTACAATAATTCTTTATTTTGATTTTGGTCTGTCTGGGCGAATAACTTCCCATTTTAACCTTCCGTTCATTCGCACCCTTCTGCAGGAAGTATTTAAAAGATGCACAGATGAACAAGCGGGTTAACAGTAAGTACTTCTGCTGGCAGAAAAGGATGCGAAGTTCCTAGATGGAGAGAACAAATGAGGACTACTGCACCAAATGATCATTGCGGTTCGCAAAGGGTGACGACCAGTGACGAAGATGAGCCAAATATTCGAATGTTTAAATGCAGAATGTATTTGTTTTTTGCACATGCGGCACTCCTATGTCATTTATGTATAGAATGTCTTAGGTACTCTCAAAATGTATATATTTACGAGCACGCTGCCATCACCGAATGCCTTTGTTTTTGTGTAGCACATTAAAAAATACAGAACAGAAAAAACTAGAGAGTTGTCAAGTTTAATGAGAAATCACTGCTTGATTGAGGCACTCTCTCTACAAAACCAAGAACTAACCAAAAAGTTTACAACACTTATCCTTCTCACAATCAGACGACAGAGTACGATAAGAAAACTGTGCTTTATCTCGGCGGCCTACCACTGCCTACACGAAAGAAAACAATTTTCCAGCAGGGGATATCTGATACTTTAGGTACACTGTAAGCTAGAATGAAATTAGCTTTTTTGATGTTTTAGGTAAAATGATCTGGCAGCACACAGCGGGCACTAATGAGGCAGTATGAGATGGCAAGATGTTTCGGGTGGGTGTAGAAAGCACACGCACTTAGTGTTTAGCTCTCGTCGATTGAAGGGGTTGAATGCACGATGTCACCATGCCACACCACGTGCTTAATCACACTGTTGTGGTCACCCATCTGGTAAATCAAGTGTTCCCATCTGTAACAAAAGGACTTCCATTAGTCTCTTTTACTTCTCCCTGTGTGTGTGTGTGAAGAAGGAGAGAGAACAAACTGTGAAAGAGTGACTGAGAGAGACTGCAGAATGAGGAGGGAGAGAGAGATGAGCTCGACCTGAGAGGCCATACTGATAAGACATTACATCGACCAGTTCTATTTTTCGTTCACTAATTTCACAAACATGTTGGAGCAAAGCTCGGGGCATCAGACTACATTCCTCGAGCTGATGACCTCTGAACAAGAGTTTCTTCTCTTTACAGTCAAGGTTCACAATAGAAATCGCCTGCATTTTGGACTTGTGCATTGACCTGCGTCTATTTGGTTTTGTTTTGTTTTTTCCTTCGTTCGTCACGACGAGGTTAAATAGCATTCTGGCACGATAGGTACTTCACAGACACGCTACCCCAATAAATGGTCGGACCTGAACGAGGACTGACTCATCAGGGTGTTTGTCGAAACAGTCGAAAGGACCACTCTTCCGCTAATAGCCAAGCTCAAGCCCTGACGATTGCAAACACAATCTTTGGCTTTAAGTTACTGTGAATACAGACGTGAATGTTAAACATTAATCATGACTAAAATTCAGCCCATTGATGACATTAATAAACACACAGTTGTCATTATATGCGTTGTGAATTTTTGTATTTTTTTGCAAAATAGAAAACCGCTTGTATATTTGACCTAAATTCTAATTAATGACTTCATTGAAGATCGCAGTCAATGAAAGAAATGCCAATGAGGGGTGCGCCAATCAGCAATCCTGCTTTTGCTGCGATGCAAAAAATAATGATTTGGGTTTTTTCACCCAAAAAGTAGAAGAGAACTATGACAGTAAATACATGTGTTTTGCAATTAGTACAGAATTTTCCCCTCATATTTCGGGGAATAAACGGAACCCAGTTGTTTAAAAATAATCTTTACCTCAGGTTAGACACGAGTGGAGACACAAAAAGAAGTACAAAGACCACACACACACAAACACAAAGAAAGAGAGAAGGAGGAAAAGAAGAAAAAAAAGAAGACAAAGGAAAGAAAGATAAAGCTCTGCACATCACACTTTTTATGCCACAAATATTCTGTCACTTTACTTTCTGGACATACAGAAAGGAAGAGCAAAAATCAGTTATATAACTATTTTAATATGGCTTCAGGATAGCCCAACATTTTTGATTGAAATATGCATTTAGTATTTATTGAAAGAACGTCGTGCGGCGTCAGAACAGACGGTTTTTAAAAAAAATAAAAATGACTACAATGACAATATGGGGATTATATAGAAAACCCACAGCAAAATCGTAGGTAGGTTAATATGTAAGGTTTCAACTTACAATAATTTTATAATAATTATAGTCCCTAATGCACACATTTATTTATTTACTGATACCAGCCTGGACCTTCGGAGGTGAAACCAGTGATTCAAGGGCCACAAATCTTTGTTGGGTGTCTCGATGGAGTTATCGAAAGACGCTGCTTTGCTATATCCGTCGTTAATTAAGATATACATTACCTGGGAGCTTCATGGAAATTACCTGGGGTTATCAAGGATCAAAAAGTTGGCAAGTTTCCCAATCTCCAGCGACCCGTGCATGTCAGAGCGGCCCAAAGCAGCTGCCGCGTTGAGCGTGGCGGCCACCAGAACTTCCGGCATGGACATGCGCAGTGTGACGCAGGCCAGATTCATCACCAGCGGCTACGAAAATAGTTTAGTAAAAACAAAACAGAATCCGAAGTGGTTTGCGAGCACACACGTGCGCACTATCTCTTTCTTTCTCTCTTTCTATTTGTAGTTTTCCCCAATAAATTATTTGTCAAGCACTTCCAGCAAAAACTTACGAATTCTTTTGCTATAAATATAAAGTCATTAACAATCCATTTTTTTTAATAAAAAAATTTCGGTTTTTGAGGAATGGGACTGTTCCTGCACTTCACTTTCCTGGCAACACATGTTCAAGGTAAATTCCAAGTAAACTATATGTGGCAAATATAAACAACGATTAGAGGGCTGTTAATGAAAAACTTAGAAAAAAAGAACAGCGTAGACAAAGAAAAATTATGGCTGGTAAATGTACTATGTACAGAAGGATAACTGTTTGCTGTTTATGTTGTACTTCTGTTCTGCAGCTGAGTCTAGTGAATAATGTCAGTGTCAGTGTCACATCTGGAGAGCAGGAGCACGTACCGGAGGCGAGACAAAGACTCATTATCCTCAATGTCTTGGGGACAAGAGGGGAAGGGCAGACAAATAAAACTGACGGAGGAGGGTAAAAGAAATACATTAGGACGGGAATTATATTCACAGATATACAGCGATTAAAAGTGGAATTACCATGGCCAGACAATGAGCGTTAGGATTGAAGTCTGACCCAAGAGCTACCGGCACGCCCTCTTGTATCAATGCGCGCGCTGGTGGTGGCTTGAGGCGAAGGTTAAAGGCCGTGGTGGGCAACAGCACGCCCAACGGTACCTGCTCGAGCCATGGCCCTCATGCCCTCCTCCGACACTTCCTCCAAGTGACTGATTGCCAGGGCACCGATCTCTGCTCCCATCTTGAAACAGAAAATGATTATCGTAATTATAATCACCAAGAATTGTGAATTCGCTATCATTTTCTTGTCGTCGCAACTAAAGTAATGGTTAAAAATTTTAACATCTATTCACAAAACATACATCAGATGATTTACAGAAAAATTGCAGTCAGGGAAACTGATGTTGCTCTTATTCATCATTGTGTTTCTAAAGCAGTCCTACATGGAAACAAGTATGCATGCGAACGGTATTACCAGGAGACTTGGAGCAAACGCTGCATAAAAGAGTCTTTTTATGGACCAAGACAGAATAGGGACAAGAGTGTTACCCGTTGCCCCTGGTTTCACTGCTCGTTTGTGAGAAAATCTCGTTTTATGGCGCGAGTTAAAGCATGCGAAGATAGTAGTGCCCCGGATATCATCAAGAAAAGAGTTCTTAGACGTCAGCTGGTGCTTGCGAATCGTGCAGATGCTGCACATCTGCTCTCGAGGATGCTGCCAAAGGATACATGGAAGCTGTGTCAGAGAAAGAGGCTAAGGGGCAGACAACGCTCGTTAGAGATGATGTCGCCCTGAGCACGAGAGTGAGTTTGGAGAGACGGATGGTGGATTTTGTTTTTGCATGCAGAAGTTGCACGAGGGACAGAGAAATCTCAGCCATTCAAACTGCACTTTTGCCGAGAAATTAGGTAGAAATGTAGCTGGGGGCCGCTTGTATGGTACAGTGACACGTGCGTTCACCATTGTGTTTGATTTATTGTAAAGGTTTATTTTTTTTCAGATAGATAACTTGCATTTTTTTATACGGGAGAAATGGAGGAACTCTATAGCTGGATGGTCTATACACCTACAGTATTTTTTTAAAGTATATTTTTGTGAGCTTCGGTTAATATCTGTGTTTCCTGTTTGTCTTGGGGTAAAGCGAATTCAGTTGTCTTCCTTCCCAGGCACTCCGGATCGCATTTTTATGAAAATTTTTACCTCTGCGGAGTTGAGGCGATGTAGCTCCTCGCCGTGAAAATTGATGTTGAGGCCAGCAGCCTTGCCAGCCAGCAGGATCTCGCGAGACTGCTGCACGCTGAACACGCCCTCCTCACAGAACACGTCAATATTGTGCACGTGCAGCTCGCCCACTGAAGTCAGCGCTTGGATTCGCGGGAGCTGTTCTTGAAGGACCCTGCGGGTGGCCTCTTCGGGGGTGATGTCTCTGAGGTTAAAAAAAAAAAAAAAGTGGGCACGTCAGTTGCTTCCTCTCGGCAGGTCATTGATGTTGTTTTGTCGAACGTGAAGGGTGGGAGTATAATTGGTGTTTTACAAATAAACAAGAAGAAAGGTGTTACGGTCAAAGAAGAACTGTTTCCTGGACAAGATCTGAAGCTACACCTGATCTTGATTGTATTGGTGGTAAGTGATTGCCTATTGCGTCACCAGACCGCCGAACAAACATCACAGAATGAAATATTTATTTCATCCCGAAACTGGCGAGGAGTTTACACTACCAGTCGTGGAGAGATTTGATGGAGCGCAGCAGAGGTGAACAGGAATGAAATATTAACTTTACATGAAATATGACTATGGACCCAACTGAGGAGGGCTGCCCCAAACAGGGTCCATTGGCGAGTTGCTGCCCATGATCCTTGATGAATAAACTAAAACTAATGAGGCCTCGTCCCACGATATTTCATCTCGACATATGCATTGACATCAGATTCAATACTTACTTTACGACAAGAGATAGGTAGGTCAGGTTAGAAAATAAACATATAGAAAGGAAAAAAAGGGAGCAAATGCAAAAAAAAAAAAAATGCAAATATGCTTGTTAAAAGCGTGAAATTCATCATCATCATCCTCATCATCATCATCACCACCACCATCACCACTATGTTCTTTCACTGCTTTCACATCAACGATGTGGGAGCTTCTGGAGATCTCACCCACCGGGGCACAGCATGGGCTCCGCAGAAGGTGCACGAAATGTCGATAGGCAGACTACGTCGTGCTCGTTCGATCACGCGCAGCATTTTTACTTCCGAGTCAGTGTCAAGGCCGTAGCCGCTCTTGACCTCCACCAGGGTCGTGCCGGACCGGAGCATCTTGAGCAGCCTCTTGCGCAGCAGCTCGTAGAGGTCGTCTTCGGTGGCTCGGCGGGTGTGCTCGACCGTGAAGTAAATGCCACCACCGGCTTTGTGGACGTCCATGTAGCTTGCTCCGGCTAGCTGAAAACGGCACGACTCTGATATAGGAGATGGGAGGAGAGAGAGAGAAAGTGGGAGTGGGAGAAGAAGGAGGAAACAAGAAAAAAAAGGAAAGAAACAGGAGAAGAAAAATATCAGAGGAAGAAGGAACAACAGAAGACGAACATGACGATGACGACGACGACAACAATGATGACAACGAAGAAGAAGAAACAGAAGAAGATGAATGAAAACAGAAAAGGCATAAACATTTTCTCATACACTGCAAGTGCATATTTCATGGGAGTCAAGATCCCAACCGCCAGCTTGTTCTCGTCTACCACCCAGTTAAGAAAGTAGCTCTCTCATTTCAAAATCCTTCTGTATTTACCTCTGTGACCTCCCACTTAAAGTTAGAGAAGGAAGACAAGACACGGGTGCAGCAAGCTGTCAGAGCGGGCGCCAAGGAGGAAGTCGATGCAGAGTGCCTCTCAAGTGCACCGAGGTCACTTTCGATTCTCCAAATTTCCTTCAACACATCTGTGCTGCCTTTGATGCAGGTGGATACGAATCCTTACTGGTGTATACGGTGCAAAACTTTTTTTTTTAATCACTGGCTTGAGCTTAGTGTGAAGTGATTTTCTCAAAATGTGGAACAATACCTCACACGTATCTCAAGATATATATTTGGGCAAATAGTGTTTTGTACTGAATTCTCTCCTACCATTAGAAAATCTCAAAAAAGAAAAATCCTTTAAAGCAAATCTTAATCATGAAAATTTCTTATCCCTTTCCAAATGGTTTTAGGGAGTTAGGGGCCATGACAGTGATCGTATCAAAATCGTCCAAGCAACAGCCCCCAACCACCACAAAATAAAAAAGAAACAATAAACGAAAAACAATAAAGAAATAAAGAAGAAAAAAAAGGAAAGAAAGAAAGAAGGAAAGAAAGAAAAAACAAACAAAAACATTGAGAAGAAGTTGCCGTCAGCCTGACTGACCTTCATTGCAAATTCATGCACCCTATCTCCGGCCCACACCGCGTGTGTATGCGCATCCACGAGGCCTGTAACAGTTGCACGTGTAGCAGTTTGTAAAGCTTGGCTCACCTGTAACACTCACCGCGGGAAGCTAATGACCTCTTACACAACACACTCCATAAACTGGAACTAAAGAGGTGTAACAATGCTCGCGAGACAGATTTAAACAAAGGATGTGGCACAGGAAAAATAAAGAAATGAAGAAGCATTCAGACAGGTCCGAAGGCGGACATAAAATACGGACATTTGGATAGATGGATGGACGTACAAAAGATGTCACGTGGCGGTTCCACACGGTGAAAAGTCGTTGCGTTCTTGAAAGTTCACTCGCTTAAAGTTCATTTTAAATGACTGAAATACTGTTCACATAACCACAACAATATGACATCATTCAACTGCTACCACTTCCTTCCTTCTGGAGAGAGTTTACATTCTTCGGCGAGGCGAGACAGGATATGTGTTCAAAAGGGTGAAGTACCGGGAATGATGCACTTTCCGCTGGCGTCAATGACTTGATCGATGACGTCACCGTTGTATTTTTCTTCTATTTCGTTGGTTGGACCTATGTCCAGGATCAGTCCATCGCTGTATTGGAATTAAAGGAGAGACTTTCAAGCATAAGAAAATATTTATCTAAACAAATGTGATTAAGTCTGAGCGCGCCTGCACGCGCGCTCCCATTCGCACAATTTTTATTCTTCATTATTCTTCATTAGGATAGCATGGAGAAAAGATGTGTGTGTGAGAGAGAGAAAGAAAGGAGGGAATGTGGATGGTAAGCAGAATGCGGACAGGCAGAAGTGCTTATCTTTTTCTTGGCTAATGTGATTTACATAGTTACCTCCCCACCATGATGGAGTAGTCTCCCTCTTCCTGCAGGATGTTAAGGTGCTGCATGTCGGCAGCGCACTTGACTGTCTGGCGCGTGCTGCTCACCTGCACGACCTGCCGAGCGTGCTTGACGAGAAGTCTGTGACGTGACCCCGCCATTTGTTTATATGACTCTTGCAGTTCCAATACTGTCTTGCTCTTTTCACACACACAGCACAGCAAAAAAAAGATCAACGTGATGGAATTAGAGCGAGTGTTTTGTAAAGATAAAACACATAGAAAAAAAAATTAAAGAAGGCATTCAACAAGTCTGGATCGCGCCAATTATAGTTTTATGAGTCACCAGACGACAGGAAATAGGAAATTAAAAGTAGAGTCCTTTTGTTACTAATGTAAGCCCCATTTTCTTTCATAAGCTTGGAAGTTCGCTAAGTGCATCATAATTTGCACTGTTAGCGGTATATTGACGTCGTCGTCGTTGTAATCATCATCAACATCATCATCATCATCACCGCCACCACCACCACCACCACAGTTATTATACTGCTGCTTTGGCCAACATTGTTCAAATCATGCGCACAATAATATTTTATGGGAAGTCGACGTTAGACTTTCAGTAAAGTCAATAAAATTTATTTAGAAGAATGATCATGGACGTGTCGAGGTGCGTGTTTTCTCTTTACTATTTTACTGTATTACTGTTTTACACTTTACTGTATTCTGAAAGCTGCTGTCAATGAAACCCAAAAGACATGTGTGACTTAGTACAGCTTTTCAATTTTTGCGACTGTTAAATTCTTAAATTTAATCTAAACTTTCCAGTGGTGCCCTTCACAATTTTGAGTGGAAGTGAGAGACGTAGATGTGTTATGTGGGCGTGTGTGTGTGTTCTTGTGTACTCGTACGTGTATGTGTGTGAGGACGCAAGAGTGTGTGTGGTTGTGTGTGTGCTGATGAAACCAGGAGTCTCAGCGAAAAACCACTGAGTTAGAGAGCTGCTTTTACCAACTAAAAACCAGTTTTGATACAACAGCATTTTTATGGAGCAGAAAAAAAGTGGGACTTGTTAACCTCATTCCACTGTAATGTAATCGTAGCCGATATCTAATTATTATCGCTGTCCGTACCGTTCATGGAGTAAGCTGCTCTCACGAGCACTTTATCACGTAGAATCGTCTGCATCCAACAATTGACACATATACCGCGTGAATCCATGGACTTAAAGATCTAGTGGAGTGCAAATTGTTTTGTAAGACTGAGTAAATCTCAGTACTAAACGCTGTTTCCCTAAATGTATGTCAGTGCCTTCACACACGCCTGCCAAAAACTCATCATGCACAGATAGAGATCACACATGTGACGTCATGTTTGTACACAGATATCCCTGATTATCATATGGTCTCAGCTTTGGAGGTAGTAAGTATATTCATGCACAATCATTATGTCCTGTTGACCTCTTTCTGTGCATGGTGATGTTTGTATAGCTGTGTCTCAAGAACGGATGGGGGAACATTCACTCAGATTGAAGGAGCTTTAGCCAGCCATTAGAAAAAGAAAATACTGTTCTACTAGACCTTTAAAGTAATAGTTGGTAACCCTGATATATATCCAGCCTGTCGTATGCTGTCACATAAAATGATGCAAAAACCACTGTAACGCCCCATACAGTTATGTATGACTCAGAGAGATTAGTCACACAGCACATGGTCCAACATGACTCAGAGAACCACGCAGCTGTGAATGAATGAAAAATTGTGTAAACAGATACATGGCAATACCACCCTGCAGCTGGCACAGGATATTTCCTGCTCCACGTGACTGCACGAAAACACAAAACGATCGTGACTTAAAAAAAATTGCTTCTGCATGACAGCACGACATGGACATTTCATCGGCTTCACCTTACAAGCCTTTTTTAAGAGGTAGCTAGAAGATTTTGACTAAAAAACTGAAATGTCGAATGCAATTCATTTCATCGCAAGCCTGTTGATAGGGCAGCTGGTGCCAGTAGCTTGATTTAATAACGATGTCCCCCAGAGCCTCCATGTCAATTGCTGATGCTCAGTAAGAGAAGGTGAAGAAAAAAATTTAAAACTCGTTTTTAGTATACAAAGATAGCTGGTATGTGTCCAGGTAGTGGCTTTAATACTAACTAGGACACAAACACACACGTGTCATACACACCAGATATGATAAGACTAGATGACTAGGCGAGACAACTAGAAAAATATAAAATAAATAACAAATGTGATGAACAGGAATCTCCTTTCCTTGGTGCCCTAAGCTTAGTTTGTTTAATGGCTAACGAGGGTACCCATGCAGATATAAAGTTCACTGAACGGATTGAGTTTGAGTACTGTTCACTGTACACCCTACACAGCATAGGTACGTACCTTTGTGAAATCGCGAGCAGGTGACTGCGGATGCAGAGGGCGAGGGTCGATGCTAGAGGTGACCAAACGACTTCACTTTGCGAGGTGTAGGACTGAGTTCTTACAATCGCTCAGCCTATCAGTAGATAAAAGGTACAATAAAACGATGACCTGTTAACAGCTGGCGTTATCTTATCCATTTCTGTTTTAGGTCAGAATTTTCACCTTTTTGACCTCTTGCTTTCAAGGCTGTTGGCGTGGTCGTACATTCAGATCAGCGATGGTCTGTCTCAACTGTAAGACTATGTCCATATGTACTTGCAACTCAAAATGTAACACGCACGGACAAACGCACGCACGCACGAATACATTTTGGACACAGTAAATAATACACTGTAAAGGCTATTCTTAACTCGACAAATATGGACGAATGTTTGACCGTGTATGGCAAAGTTTCTATGAAGCTATCATGTCCTATATTCCTCCATATCTTAGAAAAGCCTTAAAAATACTAGTCCTGTTGTTTTTCATTAGGTTAGTTTGATGGAATAGCCTTTCATTTCTCTGGCGAACTGGTTTTTTTTTTTTTTCTCATGATCGCCCCTCCTTGAGCATTTGGGAGTCTCGGGTCACGCAACAGGACCCGAGGTACACACAATCGAATTACTTTGCCTCTGGTAAATCAGCATGAAGCCGTAATCTCATACACGTAGGTTCACGTAAAGACGTAACTCAAGGAACGTAGTGAGACGGCTTTAAGTTATTTGAAGCATTGCCTCCCTTAGTACCGTGGAGTATGCCAAGAACCAGAGCGGAACTCATCATACTACTTATTATAAATTATACTTATAAGGACAAGGTCTGGTAAGAGATACTGCAGGTCTTCGTGCAGTAATTTTGCAGTGGATTCCGCAGAAACGGAAGTGAAAGAAGCCATTGCATGTCGTATTTAATTTCAGACCGCACGATGCCGACCGCCAAACACGATCTTTCCTGTGTTATTTTTTTAGTGTCAGCTTATAAAACAGTGTTATTCCACAACGACTAAGTGATGTTAGGGCAAAGGTCATCTGAAAACTCAACAAACTGACTCTTCATACAAGAACATAACTCACACTTAAGTAAACAAATGCTTTTTTTTTTTTTTGCTACTGCTTGGGTTTTGGATGTTTATTTCTCCATGTGTGGCGACTGCTGGACCTGGGTACTCAGGATCTGGTGACAGTTTCCTTTTACACTCAAGCTTTTATTTTCATAAGATAGACAGCCTGCAGTAACCATCTCGGACCGTGTTTACACTTTTACTTCATGTTTGGAAACAGACCAGTCCACACGGGAACTGCAGAGTAAATATTTATTTCTGTTTCGCTCTGCAGGTAATGGCTGTTGTTCTTGCAGGTTGTTAAATGCGAGCTAGTGTGACACCACGAGGGTTTACGCAGATTGCTTTCATGTTTGCAGAATTAGTTGTTAGGAGAGGGATGTTCTCTAATGTTAGCTAGGGAGAGGGTGCACCGATTAAAACCGAACAAAACGTATCAACAAGAACTGAAGGTGTCTGCAAGGAAGATCTGATTCAGTATTGGTTGAGGGTTTCATCAGAACGTGTTCAAGTAAGTAGTAGAGAAGCTTCTTATTTACATCTGGGTTAAGTTTATTAATGCTTATTTTGAAAATTCCTCGCGAAACCGTGTCCATGCTTTTCATTAGTTCAGCACTCGCTATGGCCATTCTACTGGTGTGGGAAAAGGACACGAGAACACTCATACCACCCATAACATTCATAGCCCAGACCTGCTTTTCTGTGAGATCATTGCTTATTTTTCTCCTTGTTTACTCCCAACAGAGCATTTAACGTGCGTTCTGCGTGCAGTGTAATTTACTGACATGTTTACAAATTTGTAATGGTAAACATGTCAACCCTTAACACTAGTGTAGAATTGGATTCCAACTCGTATTTCGTCGTGGTCTTGCTGTGCTCACTTCCACATTTCATTGCCTCTAATCATTGTGCTTCAGATACGGAAAACATCCTTTCTAACAGACTTTGACAGAGTGCAGTTAATTCTCAAACAAAAATCGAGCTCGTTGTCTCTCTATCTGAGCGTGTCCATAAGAGCGATAGAGAGATGCTCAAAATTCTAAAACAAAGGAACTCAGATTTCTATTTTTCTTTTCGTTCCAGCAAAGCCAGGAGAACCGAACAGCAATGGCATAATTTATTGATATCTTAATTGTTAGCTGTCGAACAGACGGCCACCATAAAGTTTCATCAGCGAGTTCGCGCCCTTGTAGCAACCAAACACACCCTGTCATGGCAGCTCCATAAACACAGGGTCAGCTAAGGACAACACAGTCGAGTGTTTTAACAGAATCATCAGTAAGATGTTGTTTGATGGCAATTGTTAAACGAGTACAGCTCCCATCCCTAAAAAACCCACAAACAACAGCACGTGAATGGTTTGGGACATATCCATGCGCATACACACCCACAAACACAAGTACTCACATATCTCTCTTACACAAACACATAGAAGCAGATTGAAAAAAGAGATGGGTGAACAAAGAAGATTAGATTTATTATGTAATGTGCAGGGTGTACATGACAGTGAAGCTGTAAAACTACCTAA
Source organism: Pomacea canaliculata (assembly GCF_003073045.1). Taxonomy (NCBI): domain Eukaryota; kingdom Metazoa; phylum Mollusca; class Gastropoda; order Architaenioglossa; family Ampullariidae; genus Pomacea; species Pomacea canaliculata. The sequence goes on along the minus strand of NC_037598.1, from coordinate 13,591,999 downwards.
TGCAGTTACCATAACCGCAGAGGGTTGCTTGGGATTTATGTCTGTCTGTGTGTGTGCACGCACCAGAGAGACTGCGTGTTTATGAATGTGTAGGGAGATGAGATCGATGTTTCCCATAAACACCGTTGAAGCTAAATCCTTCTTCGATCTCACTTCAACACCTTTTATAGCAGACACCCCGATCTGGTACAGATTCACCTCATCACTGGGTTCCACATCTTCTCTTCACCTGCCACATAACAACGCGTCTTGCTTGTTAGCGGCTGATACACAGTCCTACACTGCGTGTTGTTTGTAAATAATCAACACAGACACTCAGGGGACAAGTAGTTCAAGGCTGTTCCCTGCACAGCTGTGTGTTGTCACCACCACCTGGCTTCAGTGTCGAAGGTCTAACATCCTGTTGCGGCAGGTAGGGCACAACGTAGGGGCAGACAGAACTGATCATCTCCCTCATGTTTACGCGAAGAAAATTGTGCACCCGAACAAAAGGCTGGTTAGTTGTGTGAGAGAGGACCAAGGAGGTATAGTCAACATAACTGCGCAATTTTTTTTTTAAACTTCCCCGAAAAGAACTTCCGTAGCTGACATAAACAAAGCGCGGATAAGCAAACCCTCCGCGCACTGACCTCCCCTGCTAAGGAGTCATGTGACACGGAATACGCACCGATCAACACGTCTCTCACTTTCACCTCCAGCGCCTGACATATGGAGATTGGGAAAGTGAACTGCACAAAAGAACTGATAAAGCCTTCCACTCGGTACACCTGTGCTGCAAGGTGCAAGCAGTACATTTCACGTGAAGTCGTGACACCACTACACGGCGCCACTCGCCATCAACACCCAGCACCGCGCGCCTCCACGATCGCAGTTGTCGTTGGGATGTTGTAGCCCCCCGTCTGCTGCCTCGACACACCAGTCGACGCGCGCGCTCGCTGCAGCTGCCCGCCAAAAGTACGAAAGCGCGGTTTTCTCCTCCCGGGGTTCGTTCGTCCTGACGTCCATTCCTGTCTGTTAGAGTTGTCTGCCTTGACCCACGTTCATCGACATGGCCGCCGAAGAGGGCAGCAGCGGCGGGCGAAAGGTTCTGATCGCTATGGACGGTAGCGAACATTCCTTCTACGCGTTCGATTGTAAGTCTGTCTTTCATAATGTTTACGCATGTCTTTTCTCGAAATGAAAAAAAATATAAAAAAAAACAAAAAATAAAAACTAAACTTTATAGATGTTAATCTCGCAGGGAGTGTTCATTATTTATCATTTATGTCATATTGCTACAGTGGACATAATTACACTGTTTTATTTGTTAGAAATTTCTCTCGCTCTTTTTGAATCTTTCTTTCATTCTCTCTCTCTCACCCACAGATAGAATATTTCATCTCTGAAACTCCCAGGTTTCTTGCAGCTTATTATGACTTTAGCTATAAATATCAGTATAGAACTCGACATGGTATTAACATCACCCATTATAAAATAGTATAAGCTATTATAAGGATTGGTATTGAACAGACTACACAGCAGGAAGTTAATAGCACAGATGACCTTAGCGTTAATTACCTTCTAACTGCATGTGATTAGTCATATATTTAGCTATTATTATGGGGAAGTGGAAAAGAATTAGGCTGTAATATTAAAGTTAGCATGATTTGGTAATATCTGTAGTCACAACACAGTTCCCAGCAAGCTGTCCTGTTTCAGGGTTAATATACAAAAATAACGCGGGTCGTAATATGAGACTGAGTGCTGCTCGCAGGTGGTCCCCACGTGGCTATCCGCTAATGTTCATTTAGCATATACAGAGCGGAAAGCAGATTGCCGAGGCAGCAAAAGTTGATAATGTTTTTTTAAAGTATTCTCTCGAGCCCTCGACCAGAGAGGGGTACATAGAGATAACACTCACACGGCGTGGAAGCCTACATAGACACACCGCCCTGCTGAGCCCAGCCACTCTCGCCGCATTTTTTTAAAAACGAAATAACAGTGATAAATAGCCTACTGATGGTAAGCTAACCTTTTGTGAATAGCAGAGTTTTCATCCCTTCCTATTGTCCTGATACATCTCTAGCGAAAGTTTATCTTTTTCCTTGTGATAGTCTGTGTAGTTTTCCCAGTGTCGTACTAAGAAGTGAACACTGATAAAATGCTACTCAAGATAAAAGATCAACGTGTATTGACTGGGGAAGGTAGTCCTCTAATATCAGCTCATACCTTCCCTGATAAATCCGGCTGCTGGGTCGGATAGGCAGGTAAAGTCTTCCCGTCACATCCCTGCACCGGCAACTTTCTGCTCCCTAAGGGTGTAATCGTAAAGGAAGCATATATCCGAATTGTGGTTTTGCTTTATTTCCGCTCATTAGGAAACCCGGTGAAGCCATAACTGTGAACCTCTTCCGGTCCTTAACTAGTCCTGAGGTAGTCTCACCACTGCTCGAAACAAGCAGCCTTTCCTACGGCGCCTTCCCCATTCTAATTTTATATTGTCTGCTAACGGTATAAATTTGCATTGGTTTTTTTTTTTCAACCCGATCAGGAAAGAGATATACAAATATGCAGTTTTAACCTTCCCGTCCTGCCTGCAAGTTTTGTGACTTTAGACATATATGGGACACTGGATTGAGATAAACGAGCGGTAGTTCAAACAAAACACGGCTAGACTAACGGCCCTTGAACATGTAGACAATATACCGTCAACCACAGACCTTCAGTAAGTGATATAATGTTTTCTGATGGACTGTCCTCGATTTTCATAATGATATAGAGGCGAGAAGGCCACGTAGGGAAGCAATAATTATTGCATCAAACGAAGCAGAAATATAGAAAGAGACCCTGATCGCTACCAAACAGGGTGTGTTCGGTTGTGACCCCATCAACGCAACCTCAACCGCAGAGAAAATTGTCTCAGTGCATTTTCTCACTCCCTGCCGTGGCCCTAATTTTCTCCCAGTGAGAGCCCTTGATGCTCTTCCTAAGTGTTTGTGTTTTTTGTGCATCACGTACTAGGGAGTTTTAAAATAAAATCATTGTGAATGAGCTTTAGTTGTCAATATGGTTGGTTGGCATTATCTTTCTTTGCCGCCAATGATGCACTTATTATTTCTCTTATATTTTCATCTCCCCACTTCGTCCCGCGGCCTTTCTCTGGTTGTGGGGTTATGAAATTAACTGTAAATAATTGATAATTTATGGTACCCTATGTACAGGGTCATAAAACAGACTCTAAATAATCGGTAACATTAATGAGAATCCCGCAGGCTTAAGAATTTGTTTAGGATGCACTTGAGCATCCGGCAAAAGTAAGACATTCGTGCAGTCGCATATTCTCATCAGGTAAATTAGAGGTTTGAAGGAGCCAGCAAGGACGATAACAAATAGGGGTTTCACTCTTCAGAGTATGTGAAAAAGAGTAGGTCAATAGTTTAAATAGACACTAGTTTAGCAGACTGATTGCTTTTTCGACCAATCGGTCCCATCGATTTTGGTATAAAATCCTAATGACTGAGGTGATTGACTGGATTCCTTAGCTTGGAAACCCTTCAGTGCGATAATTATAGGGAAGAGTTGGTGACTGAGTGAATGGGCGAGAGAAGTAGAACGAGTGTGTAGCAATACACTTGCAAACAAATAATAGAAGATTTTTTGTCCCTATACTTTGCATCAGTGGCTAACAAATCCAGTTTTCAGAGTTTACTTTTCTAACTCTTCATTTTTTTGTTCTTTTCACAATGTGTAATTTTCTACTGTAGACATTTTTTTCGAACGTGCCAGCGTTTTGGGTGTGCTGTGTGTGCAGATGACCTTTCATTTCAGGGTATATGCAGTTTATCTACACACAGGACACTGAAGTGATTGTCGCCCATAGCGGCAACTGTAACCGCCACCGTCCCTTTCAGCTGTGTATGTCTGCTTATCGCCGCCTGAGGCTGGGTTTTTTTTTTCTCTTGTGCTGCTCAGCTTCCTAATTCATCTTCAACCCGATTCCTTATTGTTTTTAGCTTGCTGATGAACATAACAGATTGTATTTGCATCCATGTGTTACTGTTCCATCTTTGTAACTGTATTTGTTGATTTGGAGTGTGTGAACGAATCATTTTAATCTTAGATATTATGAAAGAATGACGATTGAAAGAAACTACATTTTTTTTTATCAAAGCTGAGTGTGTTTGGTCTTTCTTAAGTACTAATTTCTTTTCCTTTATTTCCTTTAGGCATGCGACAGGTTTAGTGACATAGTGTTAGATGTAATCTAGTGTTTCAGTGTCAAATGTCTTGCCTTTATGTGCTTTTTTGGTAATCGTTGCATGACATGTTTTCATGTGTAATCTATGTGTATCCTGCTTTAGTTATCGTTTTCCAGATTATCAACATTACATGTCGTTATGCTTGAACATACATATGAACATGTTTGTCTATGTTGTAACAATGCATTTACTTAAATATTGTTTAAAACTGTTTTTATGCAAAGATGAGTTGTTTCTTCCCTAAAGAATACGACTGCTTCTGCAGGCAGAATCTGAAAGGAAAAAACAACAACAACAACAACAACAACAACAACAACAACAACAACAAAACAACCGTGGTCTTTGACCAATTGTGCTGTTACTTGTAATGTGTGTGCCTGGTGGGTTGCAGGGTACATGGCCAACATGCACAGAGATGGCGTAGAGGTCTTGATAGCTCACTGCCCAGACTACAGCTCCCTCTTGCATGCACGTAGGTATCACCTGATGCCTTCCATTTCTCTCATCGTCTTTCATGAGACTTTTCTGTGCGGTGTATACACTTTTACAGACGCGTATACAATCTTACTTTAAGAGATCCTACTATTTTTTCATTACTTTCCATTAGCCTCTCGAGTTCGTTTGTGGCCCTTGGCTTTTACAAAAGCTAAGTTTGAGAGAAAGTTTGTAACATAAATAGCTTTCGGCGCACCTGTGTATATGCTCTCAGGCAAAATTGATGTGTTCTAGGAGAGTAGCATCTGCTTTAAAGCATTCAAATGGGATTCGTTGTTATCAGTTTCACTGCGTTGCACAGCTGAGCTCAGGATTTAGTTTGCCATAAAGTCTACAGTAAAGGACAACAGTTCCACGAAACGATAGTTTGGTGCAACGAAGTTGACAGAGTTCATGGACGGAGACGTGCACAACCAGTTTGTATTGTCAAAAGACCCGAAACCAGCAAGGTATACCTCCTACCATCCTTCCCTGCCATCCTTTGCTGCCTTCCACGATTCTTTCCTTGTTTCTTTATTCAGGTACCTGTTCTTGTGTGACGGCTGTTGGAAACTAGGTCCGCCGATATATTAATGTACAATATAATTTTGTGCCCATTTTTGTGTGATTGCTATTGGAAACTAGGTCCACCGGTATTTCAGAGCTTTGCAAAGGCTATATCTTGACCTGAGGCCAACCTTTTCACAACAGTGTACTTGGAAAATTTATTAACGGTAGTTCATTTATATGTGAGCTATATATCCGAGAGAACATTGACATGAATTATTTCGAAATTTGTTTTCTTAGTTTTAATACGAGACTGATTTTGAGATATGCAAAGCTGTACCAACGTTTTCAAAACATTTCACTTTCTTTATTTTGTTCATGATTGTCTTGTGCTCAATCGATTTACTGTGTTCCATGATTTGTACTCTCTTCTCTCGAGCTACATTTGTCAGACACCCGTTTGAAGGGCACGCTATGTCCGAGCCGATGGCGTGGAGCTAGTCCCACATGGTCTCGTGGCGAGCGCACGCGAGATGACGGAGTGTAGTGTTCTTTGTCAGCATCCTGGGTTTGCATTCACGTCAAGCCTCGAACCCACTTCAGGGCCAGCCTCTTCGATCGCCTGTCCTGCATGTCAAAACATATTTACCAGCCATAGTCACAACAGCTGGCAACGGCAAGACCTATCGTGGTCATGACAAGCGCACATATAGTCATATACGGGAACGAGGCCATCGGTTAAAACGGGTTGTAGGTAGTTCACTCAACATGAATTCCAACTTCAGCAGCACTAGTCTCTGAATATATTTATTCGGATATGTTTCTAAGTGCCCTTCCCTTGCTTTTCCCAGAAAAAAATGTCTAATGATTTCTCATAACAAAGAAGTGTAAAGCCAAGTCATATCAAGTTGCCGGAACACAATTCGCCATCAAGCGGTCCAAGAGGTTTTGGAGAGAGCTATAGGGACTCTCCACCGCGAGGAGCTGCTGAGATGCATTAGTCGTCGATAACACAACACCACTTCACAAGGGACAGAAAATGGACTGTTTTTTCAAAATTACCGGAAAAAGAAATTCCATTTTGTGACATTTCCGTTGAAAATAGGAGACAGACGGTGTTTACTACTATCTCAAAGTGTGCGTGCCTTGCAAATCGATTCTGGAGAAACATGAGTGTCTGAAAATAGCGACTTGACCGAGAGGGACGGAAACAAATAGGCAAAAAGAATCTGCAGACGATCTGATGCTAACGATCCCTCAATTTCATTTCTTGAAATGGCTTCAACATATGGATTGTGTTTTGTTTTGCTTGATTTGTCATTAATTAGATTGGGGTTCAGAACTAGTCGCCAGTGCATGAATGACCTAGCATGTGTGTATGTGTACAATGGCAGTGCTAGTACACCTGAGTGTGCTTGTGTGCGTGTCCTTGTTTGTGATGTAAGAAAATTCAGCATCCTTGGTCGTAGCCTGATTAAGGCAGGTCTCAAACGTGGTGGCAAGATCGCACTTCACTTTAGTAGTTGTAGTGACAACAACTCTATTCTCATTTAATATATGAGCAAGCAATACTTCCAAAGAAAATATATTAAAGCATGAAAATGAAGTATTGTATCAGACTATTGTAATTTACTTTCGTTCTCTCAATTCCTTGACTAGTAGACACTAGAAAACATTTTGCTTTAAAATTACGAACATATTTTACTTCAAAACATCCAGAGCTAGTAAACAGTCAAGAACCACATTGTAATTTTTCATTCAATCATTTAATGCTTAGTGTAGTGTGATCTAGATTTACGTTTTCACTACTTGTCGTACAGTTAGAGTTCAAAGTTCCTGTTTCCTTGTCTCAGCCGTCATGTCCAGTGACCCAGCGATGATCAGCCGCATGATACATCAAGAAGAAGAGGAAGTGAACTCCATCGTCAGCAAGATCAAGGATAAGCTGACACAGCATGGGGTACGCAGCTGCAGCTTCCGGAGTTTGGTTGAACGAAAGACCGAGGATGCGAACCTTTCATCCCGAAGGGCGTTCAGATCGTATGATGTGGACCAAGCAGTCGACATAATCGAGACTGCCCTCGATCTTAGTTGTTTGCACCGACATGAGCATGGCTAGCTAAACACGAAATCGCCACACTTATACTCTTTAATATCTTTTTAGTTTAGGCAGTAAGGTCTGGTGACATTTACAGGGGGAAATCGTCTATAAATTTGATCGGCATCGCATGTTTTAGCGAGTTGGATTACCAAGATGGTCTGATAAGGTCACAGCCCCTTTAAAATACGCCATGGCAACATGCAAGAAATGGTTTGGATAAATCACTTTTCATGAAGTTAAAAAGAGATTGATGGAATATAGACATGCACATCTGGGGCTCAACGCACGACGTTTGGCTCGCCACTAAGTAGTGCACAACCGTTAAAAGCCAGTTAAGCTGCATATATTAATTTTATGACCATTTTAGCTTACAGCTAAGCTTTATTCTAGGTTTAGAGCAGCAGTCTGATAAGCGGCTTAAAGTTTGCGACAGTTTTAACAACTCGCAGTATAAATAGGAACGATGAGAGAAGTATTTCTGCTTGACACCAGCATAGTGTTGAAGTTTTCCGTTAGCTTGCTGTTGCTACAAGCCACCTGGTAGTGAAGTCTGTGTACAGGGATGAGCAAGTTATGGTTAATACTATGTCTGCTCCCCCTTTTGCCGTTGACATCTTAAAGTGTGTGTCTCCATTTACCATTAATGATAATTTGATCTGACTCTGTGTCCTGCCATCAGGTGATTACCAAGTCACTTTGTGAATCTGTTTGTGTTGAAAAATTGTTCCTCAATTACAAGGTCGTTTTATCCTCCAAAAATCCCACACACTATCTGCTACCATTGTTATAATTTTATACTTTCCTTTTCCATGGTTCCTTGCTTCCTACTCTAGCACATTCAAATCTCTCTGTACTATTATTAGATTGTAGATAGGGAAGTTTTCCTTTGCTACATGTAAACTGTTGTAGAAATCTTTGAAAAAAAAGGACTAATAATAGTCATCCTTGACAGGTCAAAGGGAAATTACTACGCCTGAGCGGCGAGGCGGGTCACTCCATCGTCAAGACAGCGGAGATGGAGGGAGTGTCATGCATCGTGACAGGCACCCGAGGGCAGGGGAAGGTGCGCCGCACGCTCCTGGGCTCTGTCAGTGACTACATCCTGAACCACGCTCACGTTCCTGTCCTCATCTGTCGTCACAAGGAGGTGGCCGGCAGCAGCGACAGTCAGTAGTGACCAGACCTGGCGAGGGCTGCAGCCGAGAGTGACGTCACCGTGCATGTGACGCGTTAGCCGGTTGTGAAAGTGACGACATCGGTCACGTGAGGAACGTTTGGGGGGAGAGATGACCTCGCAATCCGGGACTGAATGCCCGAGGTGCTCGCAGAGCAAAGAAAGTAATCAATATTGATATTATTTCAGGTGCCATCTGTTGATTTCGTGGTCCATTCTTAGAGAAGTGATTATACTCAGTTTTTGTTTCTTGTGATTTTTTATATTTTTCTTGCATCACCAATAACTTGTAAGTGTACTGATCTTTCACTATGATTACTTGCGTTCTTTATGTTAATGTTTGGACCTAGGATCCCCTTAAATAACAAGGGGTTCCCTGGAACCGTAGTTATGAAGTGAGGGTAAGTCGTTGCCTTGAGGCAAGGTGGGGAACTCAAAAGCAAGTATCTCATTTCGGAAGTTCTAAAGCCGTGTCCAGACCCTGCACATGTTGTTTTACTCTTGTAGATATAAAGCAGCATCAAAGTTTGGGGTGCTCGGGGGAAACATGAAGTTGTGTACACATGGTCTGGACACCGCATTGTAAATACGAAAACAAGACGCTTTTCCCTTGAGTTCCCGAGTTTTGCTTCGAGGAAAAGACTTGCTCTCGCATTATAACTACAGCCTCAGAGGGTAAGGACGTGGTGAGTTGGAAAATTAATGACTACCATGAATGGTACCACGTACGACACACTTTACCAGGCAGAACACTTTGGAGTGGGAAACAAGAGTTCAGCAAACTTCCTGATTTTGTTTGTGGCCGGTAAATCCATGTCTGCATACGCCTGACAAGCCACAGGCGTGGACTGTCCTAGAATTGGAACACATAATTTAAATAAACATAGAGTGATTGAATAAAGAGTTGATTTTCTGGCTACACTATAGTAACATAACTCATTGTGAATATGCCACAGTTTATTCTAGTACTACCATATCATGTAGTAGGATATTCAAAACGCAAAAATAAAAGCAAAACTTTAACATCCCTGACAAACTCTTGAGATCTTTCAAAATGAGTACTGTAAGAAAAAGAGAGAGATGTCGATGCTCCAAGCAGTTACCCTTCAGTTCGTAATTATAGTGTAGTCGAGTGCAAAAGTAATTGTGATTGCTGTTGTTGTTGCCATTGAGGGCGACGGTGGTCGTGATGACGAAGTAGCACGGAATGCAAATAACAACGAGAATGGGGAAACAACATTACTAGGACTTTATCCGGGAAGACAGAAAACACCAAACCCGCAGAAACTACGCAGTAAAGAGCCGAGACGGATACGATGTCGAGTACAAACCCTATTGGGATGGCACAGATTCCACTCCCTGCAGAAGCGGACTTAATGATGCTGATCAAATCACACTTCAGTTTAGAGGAAGCCATAATGGTTCTCTGCAAATGAAGCGTCTTCTCTTCAAGGATTCCATAGTAAAGGTTGTCTGCAGTTTTGGGACATGAATCTAGGTTCCTCTTACCTTGCGGTGACCTATAGAAGTTTTCACCGGAAGGAAGTGGAATGAGTTTTCCCATTACAAAAGTCGCGTGTATTAATATTTTAACATGGTTGGCAAGTTTTATATATTTAATTAACGTGCCACGCGAGTAAAGAAAATTGTTAATTTTTGAGATGGTAGAAGAGAAGAAAAAACGTGTGTGTGTGTGTTTTTTACGAGCGGATCTCTAGACTGTGTGGATCTGTTTTTTAAAAATGCTGAATAGTTGTAATCTTCGTGTGAGCAGCCAGTCCCTAAATGTGCTTACATCCAGTCTTATCAGTCCTTGCAAATCGACATTAACATGTAAGAAGCCGGTCACTAAAATGTGTGACAAGAAGAAATATCTGGCAGCTCATCGCTGTTTAGTGAGTTGCTGGTTTGTAAACAAACTGTGCGAAATATCGGTATAAACACGATGTCACCCACGACTGAGTCCGTGCAATACAAAACACAGTACTTCGACAAAAACAGCCCTCTTTCACGTGGTCACAGCCGGCTGCACGTGAGAAGGAAAATTGTGACCCAATGATGTTTGTTGAAATGGAAGTTTGAGTAGGTGCATAGGCACTCACCCACATAAGGCAATCACACACACACAAATGTTCCCGCATATTCAAACCTGAAAAACAAGCACATATATCCGTCTAGATGCTTCCATGGTACACTTTTGCCAACATGAGTTGCACCTTGTTGCAGTGGTGTTAGGGGGAGCTTTAGCCTGACACACAACTTGTGGTGGCGTGACTGTGGGTGGGCGTCACGTCGATGCACGGGTACTTCGTCCGTCAACCAGTTCTTCGTCTGTCTTCTTCGCCATTAAGCGTTTCCTGCTCTCAGAGGCCATGCGAGGCTTTTCTGGATGTGGCGAGTGAAGAGGAATATGCGGACCACAGTCTCATCTGCATGAAGACTACATCCTGCTCCCTAGAGGATGGTGGTCGCGACGTATTTGTGTAAAAAGAAGACGCAGTAACATGGACGCCCCTTTGTGTTATTTGATCATGTCTGTCGTTGTTTTCAGACTAGATTATTAAATCTGTCCACTTAATTGTGTTTGTGTCCAATCGACATCGGCTAAGATAATGTGAACCAGGAAAAGTGGAATGGAGAGACAACCATCATCGGATTCACTATTTCGTTTTCTTGAAACTTACATTGGTCTTGCTAATTTAACTATTTCAAATGTCGCTATTTTCATTGCTAATTATTTATAATGAGTTTCTCTCTCTCCCCCCTCTCTTTCTCTCGGAATGCCATCGGTGTTATAAGCCATCTGGAGGTATTAGCCCATTTCAATTTTGTTTTTAGTAAATTTATGAGTATTTGTGGATTACAAATAAATACAGAATGGTTTTGAAACGTCTTCCCCAATCTGCATAAACATGTCAGGCGCTATATCATATTTTTCGTTTTTAGATCAAGTATCCTACACCTGTACGACCATGTACACAATTATCTTTTTAAATTTGTGAATACAATTAAAGGTTCTTCAGATTTCGTGAAGAAAAGTTGTAAAAGGGATGAAAGCTTCACTGTGTGCGTGTGTGTGCGCATGTGCCGATGTATGTACAGCAGCGGTTCTCAACCTGTGGGGCGCGACCCCCTGGGGGGTCGCGACGTGCCTACAAGGGGGTCGCGAAGGTGGTCATTTTTTAAAAAAAGTTTTTATACTGGTATTAGTGAAATTAGTTTACATTGTGTAACCGAGTGGTGAGGGCGATCAAACTCCAAATCTCTCTCCCTATTCAAGTACACTGTCTCGGCAATGCAGTGACTTCTCACTTCCAAAACTCAAAACACAATCACCCTCTCAACAATTAAGCCTCCAATCTCCTCCTCTCACTTTTGCCCTCTCTCTTCCAATCTTCATCGCTGACTCCCTCTCCCTTTCCAGTCACACCTCTCTTTTTTTTAAAACATCTAAAAGGCACGCATTCAGGAAACGGTTGACCAGACGAAGGACACCACCATATTACAAACAACTGACAAGATGATGCTTTCGTCGAAACATTCGTTGTGGACGCAGAAGATACCTCCAAGAAAATATTTTTGATATGTTTCTTGCTTGTGTAAGTGCAGGCTGACAACTTTGAATCTTGATCATTGCCCATCTTGCAAGAAAGGTTTCAGCATTATTCGCTGAAATTGATGTGACTAAATACATCCATTTCTGGCTGATCCTAGCACGTCCACGCAAGAAGAGCAGCTCATCGACCTTTCGTGACCAATCCCTGAAAATGGTTTCCAAACAACACCAGTGCCAAATTCTGGATTAGCGTCAACGGTGAATATTCTGAGAAAGCAATGAAAGTTCTTCTGCCATTTTCAACTTCATATATGTGTGAGCAAGGATTTTCAGCATTGGCAGCACTGAAGTCGAAATACAGAAATCGTGTGGATGCAGAGGCTGAGCTGCGAATAGCAGTGGGTACGTCGCACCCAGGTTCGCTTCTCTATGCAACAGCAACAGGCTCAACCTTCTCATTAATCAAAGTGAGTGTCCAATAAAATAATATTTATTAGCACCACAGATTTGCTTTAGTAAAATTTCATTAACAGTGCAGATACGAACGTTGTTGTCGACGCGGCGTTCGAGGTTAGCTAAGGCCCCCCCCCGCTCTTCCACCGACCTAGCTGGCTAAGGGGTCGCGGACGTAGTCGCCACATGTAAAAGGTTGAGAACCGCTGATGTACAGAGTGTTTTGTGTGTATGCGAGCTCGCGCATGTATCTACGATGCTGTCCCCTACTCTCACAAAAAGCAATGTGAAGTAGAGTTATCAACATGTCTTTGTTGTATAACTGTTTGAATTGTTCAACACCTGTCACCAGCCAGCTGTCTCGTTGTGCTCTCTGTCATCACAAAGTAAACCCCGTTTAACACATACATCCATATACGCCAACTCGTACGCATTCTTTCTCTCTCTCTCTCACACACACAAACATTTATACAAAACCTATATAGCATGTAAATTTATAAATAAAACGGGTGTAATTACAGTCGGGTGTGACTGCAGCGTATCGCGTGGACGGGTACTGGCTGCGGTGAAGCTTGGGGAGGAGATGGGCACCGCCAAGCGAAGGAAGTAAGTCCATTAACAAGATATGAATTTACACAGCAATGACTTGCTGGATCGGAACACTCCAGGGAGGGGAAAGCGAAATTATGCGACTGGAACCGTCGTTCCCACTATGGAGCATGCCATCGAAAAGCCTGCCACCGATGGGTCGATCCGTAACCAGATCGATTTCATCTAACTGCCGAGATGCTTCAAATCAAGCATTGATCCGACAAACATAAGGGCATACCAGGGTCTTGTCAAGTCTGAGGCTAAAGGTGAAGGGTCACACGCCTAACCCACGCATTCGCTTTGATCTGGACAAAACTGCATGCCAGACCCCAGTGTTACCGAACTCTTTCAAATGCAAGTTGGAGGGAAATTCGCGGCCCTGAACCTCATTGACTGGAATGATTACTTCAAAGAGGTACTCTTGACCTTCTCGGGTGTCCAAAGGCAAAAAAGGCCAGCAAAATAATTAAATCCGGCCGCTATGGCAACTGCAGATTTCAGTGAATCTATAAGCTTTTGTCTTATCACGTGGATCATATTAATAATGTAAAATTTGCGGAATAAGCAATGAATGTCTGTTAGGAGATAGACAGGACACATACGAGTACATGACAGGACAGACATATATGCTTCTTGTCGGCTATTGCGGCCTATATGGAGGATTTGGGAGAATTATGCATGCATGTGACCTTCAGCCCAAGCCGAGGGTAGACCACTTCCAGTTGATGTCGGCTGTGGATACATGTAACGTTCTTCGAACATGTCGGCTCATACAATAATAAACAGTTCAGGCCTACTCTCCAACATTATCCTTTAATAGATTTCCAAAGGATGAGCAAATGAAAAAGTTTGGTTGGTAAAAAATGTCTTTGGGTTTATGAGCTTGTGCATGTGCAAGCATGTCTGTGTGTAGACATTTTGTAAATGCCCTGAGCTCCATCAGGAGGAGGTATGCGAGTACTAAATAGTTGTTATTATTATTGTTGGATGTACTTTGTGCACAACCACAAAGCTTGAACAAAATTGTGCATTAAGAAAACAATTAAATCTGTTATTATTCTATGTTCTGTATCCTCTAGGAACATATATATTTCACAGATTTCAACAGTTATTCCTTATTGCATACGAATAGAGCATGTTTTTCGCACATAATTACGAAAAGGCGAATTGTGGTGACTCAGAAACAGTGAGCCTGGCAGGATGACGAAGTCGTACGGCTTGACCAAATATAGCAGGCCAATTTTTAAGTGGATAATTTTGTATGGCCAGAGAAGGGTATTATAAATATCAAAATGGTCCTTGACAGAAAAAGCCTCCCACTCCTTAACTAAATAAGCAATGCTGTAACTTATGCAGTGGTCGTTTTAAGCTACAAAATTTCTGACAGGCACTAACCGTTGCGCCACCGGGGCTCCCTCTTTGTTATTGAACTGAGGGAAACATTTTTTATGATATTCTCACGCTTGACACCTTTAATGCCATCACAGGGAAAGGTAGGATGGGGCATTGTGCAGTCCACAGGCCACTCATGTCGTGATTTGATTCTAAGCTGCAGTATTTAGGCAGCATTTTAATTATTTCTCACTTGGTGCTGGAGCTGCCTTCATGCTTCAAGGGAGGCTACTCTCCAGAACACAACATCCGAAAGTGCAACCAAATCCAAACCATGCCTCCACCGAGCACTAAAAAGCCACTGTTTCCTACTACAGATGACCCAGTTGCTCCAGAGGTATTATTTAATACAATATTATATAGCGTTTTTGATTTTACTTAGACTTTCCCTGCTTCGACTGGAACGAGTGGACCAACGGGGAAGAACTTCTCCCACGATCTGTTGTCTCTATTTGTAAATAATGAATTTAGTTAGTTCTTTAGATATTTCCATTAAAAATGACGGATTCTATAATTCTAGTAAATGTGCTATTTGTGTTATTGTGAACAGCAACCAATTCAGCCAGCAACAGTTGTTGTAATCCAGCCAGGATCATACAATCTTCGCATTGGAAGAGCATCAGATGCCTATCCAGTAACTGTTCCACATTGTATTGCGCGAAAAGTCAAATCATCACCATTCCAAGAACAGTCTTTAGAATGGATAGTGCGCGAAGAATGCAGCGTAAGATTTTGTCGGATTTTGTAGAAAATATATGTTATCATTAATATTAAAGCAGCCTTAATATCAGTTTATTAAAAAAATTATTTACATTGCAGACATGATTATAAATTGAATGAGCTTGCACTGTGTATACAATTCAAGACAAAATGGCAGATGACAGACCCAGCAAGTATCAATATATAGAAATTATTTAAATGAGTATTGCATTTGACTTGCATAGCACCCAGAATCTGACCATCAGATTAAAGACGGTATCAAGTCTGTTGAAGAACTACTATTGTCACGTCCTACTTTGACAGGAGAATATCGCCAGCTTACTCCTTTTAAGCAGGTGGGTGCTATGACTACAGCAATATTATGCTGAATGTGTATGATGGGTTTTTGTACATTTGTATTGGGATTGTTTCTTTTACATATTTTGTGAATGTTGGAATACCTGTAGATTGTTATATGTGTGTGCATTAGCATCTGTAAACATGCATGTTTCCTCACAAAATAATAAATAGTTTTATAGCACTTTTAGAAAATCCCTTATTTTGTATCCACAGCTTTCAGTCTTTAATAAACAAGCACAACCAGAGATGTCTGAACGAATATGTTCACAGAGATGGACCAGCACAGAATCCAAGACATTCTTTGTGGGAGAGGAGGTATGGAATATCAAGTGTTCCTATAGCAACAATCTAACACAAGCAACATTATTATATTGTAGAATTATACAGATTCTCATGGAATAGTTGACTTTCAAAAACTAATCTGTGCTTTTTAAATACTTTGCTCAAATATTTGCAGGGACAAACCAGACTAAACTGTTCAAGTTAAATATGTCTTTAATTTTTGTGCAAAAGTGGCAGTTTTGCTTACTCAGATTATTGTCTGTGGAACATTTATTTAGCTGCATTGTTTCTTTTTTCACCTTTTACAAATTGAAAAATCTTTCGGTATATGCGTATCATTACAATCAATTCTAGAATCGAGGTAGAGGGAGGGTATTCTAAACTAAAGGGAGACAACAACCTGCAAGCCTGAACTGGTTTGCAGTGTATCTACCAATTCTTCTTACAGAAGACTAGTAACCATTTTAAGGAATGTATTTGCATGCAAATGCATGCATATAGGCACATCCTGAACATGAAAAATATCTTGCACAGTGATTTATGTGGTTTTTTTTAGCATTTTTCTTCTAGATAAATTGACTATCGGTTATTTAAAAAGCAAACAGAACATGTCATTTGTCTGTCTTAGTTTGACCAATTCTAAACATGATGCTCTCATTTACTGTTCTAAAAGGCAATGTTCATTAATGCCAAAGATGGCTATCAACTGAGCTGGCCAATCAAAAGAGGTCGTTTTAACCTTCATAATAAGGCAGGGGGCACTCTTACCTCAGTTCTAGCTGATCTTGAAACAATATGGAGCACAGTCATCATGAGCCATCTACACATCCCTCTCAAAGACTTCAAGGTGGAAAGCTTTTAACATTGGCTTCTGAAGGGAAGAAAACCCTTTTTAGAATTATGTAGTCTTAAAGATGAGATAAAAATAAAGATATTGGTCCCAGCATCTGAATCCATGGTGAAGTGCTATGTTAGTCTCTTTTTGATTGATAAAGTGTTTTATTTTCTATGCAGTTAAAAATTTGTTTTCATATAGGGATTTTTTTGGGTTACAACTCATTTTTATGTTTACTTGGCATCATAAATCTCTTAAATTAATTTTAAACATAATTGACTGAATGCTTTTTACAAAATGGACCACAGAGTCTGTATGTTGGAGAAACATTATTGGGGGATAAATTATTAGGACTATAAAGGTGTGGAGCATATCTCTGACAACTGTATCCAACTATGAAAGAGGAGTCTTTGTTCTTGGAGATCTAAAATGTGATTTATGGACACTTTATGTCTTGCATTCTGTCCCAGCATTACAGGGTAGTTCTGCTCATTCCTGACATCTACGTGCACAAACACGTGAAAGCCATGGTAGAACTGTTACTGAATAATCTGGGATTTGAAGCTGTCATTGTGCATCAGGTACTGAGATTTTATGCAATTGTTAAAATATACTGCAATTTATGTCAACTATCCATGGCAGTTTGTCTCTTTGTATTATGACACAGTACTTATATTACTTCAGTTACTATAAACTTTATGCTTTAAAAAACATGCTTTCTCTTCACTGATGAGCACATTCATATGGAATTTAATGATTTCCTGTTCATGCATCAAGTTTAAAGTGCCTTTTTGACATCAACAGGAGTCAGTGTGTGCAACATATGGTGCTGGAGTAACTTGTGCTTGTATAGTTGATGTTGGGGATCAGAAAACTAGTATTTGTTGTGTTGAAGATGGCATATCTCATAAGGCTACCAGGTATGTTAAAATGTTTTGTTTCCCACAGAATCATTCATCGTTGCTTAGTTAAAGTGAGAAAGTTTTCAGGAGACCTATGGCTAACCACTTTGATGGTCACTATTTCTGAGCTGGAATAGAATGATTCTTTTAATCAAGCTAAACTACAATTAAACTAACATGGCACTATGTTAATTGTTTAAAAAAAAAACAAACTAGTGGATAAAATCACAGTTTTGTAATGCCTTTATGTACTGAAGTCTCAACTGCATCATTGAAACATTTTTATGTCATTTGATGCATTTCTTCTCCTGAGATCAGTAGAGTTAAGACCAATATTTCACCTCTATCCTTATATGATTTATTTGAAGTTAAGTTATTGACTTTCAGACACTGGTCTTTCACTTGATGCTTTCAAAAAAATGATAACTGTCACACTGTTGTTGACAGGATCACCATGGAATATGGTGGTAGTGATGTTAGCAGATGCTTGCATTGGTTGCTTCGGCGAAGTGGTGCCAGCTTTCCAGAAATGAGGCTTACTCAGGCCACAGGCATACTGCAATTACAGGAACTTAAAGAAGCTTTTTGTCACATGGATCAGGTAACTGAATTTTCTTCCTAAATTAATAACATGCAAAAGACAAACTTAATAACAAGAGTCATCTGTTCCTTGCTGTTGGATTGGCGATAAGAATCGTTTTTCGGCTGAGACTTGTTAGACAAACTTATCTCTTTCATAAAAGTTCAACTTAATGTAAGTCATAGGGGATTTCCAGGCTGTCCTATTGTATAACTGTGCATCAGATCATCATCATCATAATTCTCTGGATGAGTGTTAACTCTAGGAACTTTTCTTCATAAACACACCATATGAAAAACATTGTTTGAAGGATCGACATGGTGTTCGACCGCATGTGATGCAAGTCAAGCTTCCTCAGCAACACATCATCAAGTACAGCCTGCGCCTTGGAGACGAGATGATTCTGGCTCCTTTGGCCCTTTTTCGACCAGATTCCTTTGGCTTACAAGGATCTCACCTTATTCGCACACAGACACGCTGTGAGGGGGATCCAGAGGATCCACATGATGAGGACTATCTTAGACGAACTCAGCGACAGTCACAGGTAAAAAGTTTCAGCTTCTTGCACACTTTTATTTAACTGTCTCCCTGCCAGGTTGGAATTTTTTAGTCAATTTTTTTACCCAGCCGTCCCAAATGTCTAAAATTTTCACCAGTTACTCATTTCTGGTTACAATGTGATATTAAATCATTTTCAGCAGTCCACAAAGAGTAAAATAATTTCGAAACATTTTTCTTCTTCAGAGAGTAAAATTTTAACAAATGTAACTGTGCAGCCTTGATTCTGCTTCTGCATGCAATAGTTCCTTCCCTTAGATGAGTGCATACATTTAAAAAATAAACCTATCCCCCCTCCCCCTCCAAAAAATGTAAAATGAAAAAACTAAAATGTTCAAAATAAAATATTTTAAAAACGCTTTTATTTAAACTGTGCTAAAAAGGATACAAAGTTTTATTTTTCTAGATTTTCCTTAATCCATGTAGTTTAAGGAAACCTAAGGAAAAAAATTATTTTATCCATTATCAGTTCAGTTCATATATTTTTTTAACTTATTTTATTTCTTTATTTTCAAACACCACCCCTCCCCCCAAAAATAAAACAAAAAAAAATTGTGAAAAAGGAACATTATTCTAAAAATGTTGGTTGTTGGTGTCTTTACACCACTCAATTATCAAGATCTTTTTCTGTGCCTTTTTCAAATTCATAACTGTGGAAAAATTATTACCTTATGTTGATTGCTTCATATGATCATTTTATTGCAGAATTATATCAAGTGACTTTGAGCCTAAAATAAGTCAAGGCCTTTTACTGCTTTAATGATGTGATGGAAGTTTGAGAATTAAGTAGCATGCTGTACAGGATTTCTAGAAGAAATTGGTAATTGTATATATTTACTTTAAAAAAAAAAATTAAGTTTGCCCAAAGAGTGTGTGTTTTTTTTCACTAGGGTGGTCGACTTGGGGCACCAAAGAAAGATACCTCTGATGGTGCACGAGACCTCACAGAAACTAGCATGAGCAACCTGGATGACCTTAATCCAACAGCTATGGATGATGACTCAAATGATGCAAATGACAGTCTTGCTCCCACAGAGGGTGGCACAAAGGCCAGCAGGAAGGAAGAAGAAGAAGAGGAGGAAATGGTGGAGGAAGAAAGTAACTTGCAGCTCATGGGCGTTGATCAGGCAGTGCTTCACAGCATTGAGAAGTGTGGTCTGTACCTTTCAACAAATTTCTGCACTTTTTCTAGACTTTTAGGTATTTTGTGGTTGTATGAAAAAGGTCGTTGTCTCTCTGTTTATTTCTGACAGGGATATGGTAGTGGGTTCACAACCAAACTGCTACTCTTGTTATTAAAATAATGGTTTCAACAATGTGAATAGGAGTGATAAAGGTATAGGTCAACCCTTAACCATTTCAATGTTTGGGAGTGAGATCACACTTTTTTCAAGCAATCATTACATTGTTGAACGTAGATCAACATTAAATTTGAAGTTTATCAGGTTGAATGTATAGCAGAATGACCACAGGTATTTAGAGACATTTATATGTGTTTTTAACATAAAACTTTTTGTGGCAGATGGCGATGAGGTGAAGCGTAAGATGTACAGCTGCCTTCTTGTAGTGGGTGGAGGAATGATGTTTGAAGGGGCACAAACCTGGCTTCAGTATCAGGTCTGGATGCAAATGCCAGTACAACACCGTGTGGCTCTTGAAACCATGGATGTCATCACAAGGCCAAAGGTCACAGAATATTTCATTTTCACTAGTTTATGCAGCTAAATTACCTATGGCATTCCATTGGTCTTCATGATCCATTTGTAGTGGGCAGTCTATGCCAGGTTCAACGTAAAAATTAGAAGTTGGTTATTGTGGTCTGTTACACTGTCTCAAGTGTCCCATAAATCATTCATCTTACCCTGTGGAATGTGTTTCTTTTTTTTGCAGGACATGGATGCCTGTCTTGCCAGCTGGAAAGGGGCTGCAATTTTAGCATGCCTTGACAGCAGCCAAGAGCTGTGGATTCGTCAGAATGAATGGCGTCAGTTCAGTGTCCGTCTTCTCAGGGAGCGGGCCCCTTTTATTTGGTAACATGTCTCGAATGACTCAAAACAGTGGCTTAGTGATTTGAGGAAAGCATGTTACCTATGGGGCAGCAACAACAAGGCTGCACATGATGATTATTCTTTGCATGTATTAACCTGACATTGAGCAGATATGAATGAAAACCATTTATTTTTATAATTAAGAATGACAACCTTTAGTATGTGTATTTAAAAATAAAAAAAATTAACTTGATACTTGTGTTCATTATTTGTGTAAAATGTGTGAACAAGCATTTGCTGTTAATGTAATAATTGACAATAGTGCAATAGTTGAAGAGTTATATATTGGTCCCAGCTTTGCAAAGAAGTGTTTTCATTGCTCTGTATATAAAAGATTTTTTTTTCATAGATATGAATGAAATGGTTACATGCTAGAATTTAAGACATCAGTTGTAAGAATAAAGAATAACAAAGTTAAAATGTTTTTCTTGATTATACTTTCACATCTCACTGCAAATGTGCACACATAAAGCCCATACAAAAGAGTGGAAAAAAAAGAAGATATTTTACTGTTCAAATTAAGCATATGCATGAATGTGTTACATACATCAAGATGTCTTTGTATTTACATCAGTGACCAGAACATTATTTACAACTTTATCACCACTTCTGACTCTTCTTTCCTTTCTTAGCTCCTTTCTTAGCATTTATGTTTTTCTTTCTCTGTTTGTGTATAGCCCTCTGATTCATCCACACTGGATATTGCCCATGCTCATCTTTCTTTGTCTTTTTGTTGTACGTTTGTGAAGTACCACTTGTTACTTCCATGTTGATATCTGAAATCATGTAACTTTGTTTATGAATATGCCAAAATTATGTCATCTGACAGGCATTCAATGTGTGAGGTATGTATAGAAGAAAATGGTTAATCTATTGCTTTTCCCAAAGGATAGTGCAAATATATGCACTCTAAAGACAGAAGTGCAAATATATGCACTTTAAAGATACGATGAAAAACTCTCATTTAAAGTCATGATATATTTTATATATTCTTCAAAACTGTGGTTCTTAACTTGTTTTAAAGACAGAAGAAACACTAAAATAGGATCACAATAAGCAAAACAACAACAACAAAAAAATACCCCGAGGCCTTTATAATGCCTAGCAACTTGAACAAACGAGAAATATACTTAAATCTGAAGCCACTACAACACTACTCACCATCCTGTTTCATTTCCTCAGCATTAGCTTTGATCTCTGAGGCTGATTTCACTGTGAGAAAAAAAAAAAGGGAACAAATGTGGTATTTGCTATCAGTGGTTCTTTAGATGGATATAGATGTCCATTTTCTATGGTTCTTGATTTTAACCCACAATGAAAGGACTGTGGCTTTGCTGGGAAAGGCAATTTTTATTACTTTTATTGCAAAGTTCTACTTTCCAAAAATGTATGGGTTTTCTCTGCTCTAATGTTCACCAGAGAGCAGAAAACATCACCCACAGTTGTCTTCAGTTATTAGCCAGTCTTTGTAATGCTTATACCTCTTAGAATTGAGCGCATCTTTGTGATGCGGATACTAGCGCGCTATAAAACTACATCATCATCATCAGCAGTGCTAAGAGGGTTAAGGAATACAACAGGTACTGCTGTAACAAGACCTGGTGTCTCAGGCAGAACCAATGCCTCCTTATAGTCTGTCCATATGCAGACATTGGTCTTGTGGTGTTGATGAATAGAGGTCTTCTACAGAATATGTGTCTTGATGGATTAGCAGGCATTTCTGTGGTTTTATTTGTTCAATATATAATCAAGCATGAGCTGTGTGTGTTTTGCATTTGCATGTTATTTTAATTTAGCTTTGTTCCTTGCTTTTATTTTTTATTTTATTTGATATTCCATACTTATGTTTAGAATTATTTTTTAGGAGACAAGCAGACGTGCAGTGCTATGAAATGAAGAGTGAGCCATAAACTGTGACCTTCAGCCTATGAGGAGACATTGGTTCTACCTGAGACATTGGGTCTTGCTACACATGGATTATATTTAAAACTGAATTTGTTAAGACCTCATTATATGATATGACAGTGACTTGAGACCCATATCTTTGTAATTGCCATTTTTAAATTCAGCCCATGTTGTGACTCTATGCTACTCGAGGAGTAACAAGGAATAAACTAAAATCAGTCCTAGACATCCAAAATCACTATCATTGCAGCCAAAGCCGAAAAAAAGATTGTTATCTTACCAATCTGTGTATTTACATCTTTGTAAAGAATTATGATCCACCTGATCGCTTGAAAACACAAATGTTTATTAGATACACCTGTTAAGTTAACCATTAAAATTACCAGTGTTGTTAATCACCAGGTGGCAGTTTTGGGCTTTCACAGACAACTTACTTGTGCATACTTCTTCCATGGCATTTTCCGAATCCTTGTTGAGGATATCTCTCATGACAGTTGCTTTCAGCTTCACTAACTCTTTTTGTGCGAACTTCTGACGTTTAATATTTCTCATCTGACGCCGATGTTTACTTCGTATGCTCTTAGCCATTCTTTTAACAAACACAAAAAATGAAGAAATAAACATTCCTCATGATCGTAAATATATACACACAAACATTCCGATTCATCTGTACATACAAAATATGGTAATGAATACGATTCACGATTAAGAATGTGCATCCCAAAGTGAAAATAGAGGGTTGGCATTAATTAATAAGTATTTAAAATGTAATAGTATATACAAATATCACTAATAAAGTAATAATGTTAGAATAATTACTAGTCACGTAATTGTTTTATATTACAGTGCAGCTAAAACATGGAAATGTATAACAAGTTCCGTGGCTAAAAACAACAGGACGATGTCCACAGACGTGGGCTTTCGAGCCTAAACGAAATGTTATCATCAACAAATGCATCATAACAATCTTGACCAAACGTATTAATCATAACGAGACAATCCAACTGAAAATAACAAAACAAACCTCTGCTTCCAGCGCTTTAGACTTTCAACACGTGGGTACAATTCTCAAAACGCTCCAATCGTGAACTCTTTAGGGAAGAAGTCCAGTATGGCTTTTAATGTTTGGGTTACCCTATCACGCCACGTTTCGTTGTTTATAAAGCGAAACCAAATAAACAGCCAGACAACTAAAGGTACTTTAATTATCATAGACAAACAGAGAAACCCCACACTAATGAAACCCACAATAATTGACTAATGACAATAAAAGGGTTATAAAGCCAGAACGAACAGCTAATTATTCTTTTCATCGTTTACACCCATTGACCATTAATTGTGACTTATTCATGCTTCAGTGTTTGTTGCAGCTATGAGCTCTGTGTCAAATCACAACGAGGTGAATGTACGTGAATTATGGCGCACAGCAGATGCTGTTTGTTTTGACGTAGACTCCACAGTTTGCAAGGATGAAGGCTTGGATGAACTGGCAGAATTCTGTGGTGCTGGAGCAGAAGTGAGAGAATGGTAAAGGATACAAAAAAATCACATCAACTTCTATAGGTCTCGTGTAATGCCACTTCTGGGCGAGAGGTGAGGGTGTCGACGTAAAGAGGGTATAGATCCATAATGGGCGGTAACTGGGGGAGATCTGTTCTGACGCAAAATGTGGCACGAGGCTCATTTAGCTGATGAGATGAATGAACTGCAAGAAAACAGAGAATATAATTGTACCTGTAAATGAAGAATAAAGGCTGCATTTACAACATATTTTTGACTCATTTCATTTAGCATGGGTTTGATCTGCTTACTTGCATTTTGCCTATTTTCATACTAGGACAAACAAGGCAATGGGAGGTGATGTCACATTTAGAGAAGCACTAACGCAAAGGCTAAACATTGTAAAGCCAAGCCAGCAGCAGCTGGAAGCTTTTATCACATCACGACCACCACAGTTAACTGACGGCATTAAGTAAGTTGGCCACTTGAAGGAGTTTGTTTCTAATCTACTAAAGCAGCTTTCTGCATGTTTTTGTTTCCTTTTAAAGTAAACTTTAAAAAGTATGTCATATCACGAACTGATAGAAATAACATTTTAAAGCAGCTAGTGACGATGATTTAATATACAACAAACTGTACACATTTGTGACTGTACTGATAATACTTTAAGCTTAAATCTAAGTGCTGCCTATTTTTTTAATGTTATTCATTATCTTTACAGCATAAAAAGACATTAGAATTATAAATTAAAATTTTATTTCAATACTAAGTTTCATGTAATTATTTGTACATTTCATTGCAGAGATCTTGTTTCTCTGCTCCATTCAAAAAATGTTCCAGTGTTTTTGGTCTCAGGCGGTTTTCGAAACATCATAGAACCAGCAGCAAAAATCCTGAACATTCCTTTGGAAAATGTATATGCAAATAAACTTCTTTTTAAGGATGGTAAGACACTTTTAAATTAAAGTTCATTTCATTTATTTACTTGTAATGTTTATTATCATCACATGTCAGTTATAGTTTAAGCCAAGGACCTGTGAAGAACTCATCCATTCAAATATTTTTGAACCCTTTCAAGCAAAGGAATATCTAAAAATCCAGTCTAGACCTAGCCTTTTTTTCAGAGATTTTCTTTATTCTTTTATTGTCAGATCCTAAAGTTTGAGATAAAACTTACACTGTTCTACTATCTCCCTTGCCCAAAATGTCATTGGTAGGCTAGATATTAGTGGTTAAAAAGATAAGTATGTAGTTTTGTTCTATGATATGCCTTAAAAAAAGAATTTTACTTCAGGTTTGTATGACGGGTTTGACCCTAAGGAGCCAACATCCGATTCTGGAGGGAAACAGAAAGTTGCAGAACTGCTCAAGCAAACATATGGCTTTAAATGTCTCATCATGATTGGTGATGGTGCCACTGATATGGAGGCAGCTCCCCCTGCTGTAAGTTATACAACAAAATGTTAACTAGTAACTTGATATATTGCAGGATTGTTAGAAGGATATACTTTATCCAAATCTTTCTGAGCAAGTAGTTGTTTAGATTCGTGAATCTCCAATGGAATGTTGATTACGTTTTTATTTGTTTTCTAGGATGCATTTATAGGATTTGGTGGGAATGTTGTCAGAGAAAAGGTGAAGAAGAATGCCAAGTGGTTTGTGACAGACTTCAAAGAACTGATCAAACCATTGCAAGAGCCACAAAAGAATGATCTTTTATGATGGTGGCCTCAGGTTTATGCATACAAATTGTCTCTCTTTTTTTTAAATAGCTTTTTAAGTATTTTACTGGAGATATATTTTGTTCTACTTGTGTGGTTATGCAAGATCTCCATCAAAAAGCTAACTTTCAGTTTTATCATGGAAGTTCTGAGATGAACATGATCAAATGATGAACATGATGGGTGTCAGAAACACTGAATGAATAACATAAATATAAATATTTTTACATGTGAGTGGAACAGGACAGATGAAGGAAATTCAGGGAATTTTTTAAATTATAAGATCTGATTAGTAAATGTTGTGAGTAGCAGGACAAGATTCTCTTGCCAATGATTGATATTCATGTTTTTATCAGAACAACATTCCTATATTTTTTGGATGTTTTTGTATGTTTTCAATAGGAATTTCTATTTTCTTTTCTTGTTTGTCAGATGTGAATTATTTAATAAAATTAAACTTGTCTAAAAGTAAATGGTGACATGTTTACTGCACATCATGCTAAGAATAATACACAAAGAGACAAATAAAAATCTCCTTTGTCTTTCTGCTTATTGTGATTTATTTGACAGTAATATCAAAGTCACCTTTTACCCACTGCAAGAGTTAACATACTTTACAACATAATTTCATCCACAATTGTAATTGACATCTCCATTGGTCTTATCTGACAAAATACCTCCTTGAGAGCATTTATATTGCTGTATGTTTTAATAATGAAAAAGTTTGAAAATGCTTTTAAAAAGTATGCTGTTCCAAATATAATCATTCTTTTCATATGTCATTAATAACAATAACAGTGGTAACTCTTGAAGGACTCTTTTCTTACTTAAGCTTTTAAGAACAAGAAAGTCATCCCACCAAGCTCTTACCTTATGTAAGTTACAATATTGGACATAAAGGCACCATACATAAAGCAAAATCCCTTTAACAGTGTCTGCTCACTCAGAGCCAATGAGTTTTAAAGAGCCAGTAGTTTAATCTTTCTCTTCCCACACATTCCATCCACCCAGCTCCCCTGAACATTTTTTATCTTGTCTGATGCATATGCATGGATATTCTCCACCCCATCACCTATCCTCCATTTTATTCAACACTATTCACACAGATATTTGTGTAATGTTTATCTGGAGGGGAAATGGGATGGATATCATCCATATTTGCATCAGCATGTGACTTTATTATTATTATTTTTTTTTTTTTAGCAATGTGGCACTTTTTGGCAGTATAAGTTATCCAGAAATATTCTGGAGTAGTTATTTTTCCCTTGGGGAACAAACACAAACACTCTGAAGGCAACAGTTTCAAACTCCTACACTCAGAGAAGATAGGTTCAACAATTATGGAAAGAAAAAAACCTGAATGGAAATATCACACCTCTCTCATTGTGCACTTTACAGATTATAATAAACAGCTAAATGTACTGAAAATAAAAAATCATGTTTTTTCACAAGGCATTTCAAAGCTGTACATTTTGGCATATTTCTGAGGATACAGAAAACAGAAGAACATGGGCTGGCTTAAGACCAGGTAGGAGCACAGTTGAGTTGATCTTTAAGAGTGACATCTTTATAGATAAGCATATATAGGATTAGCAGGACCTCTACCACAACTTCACAGACTTTAAAAGGCCTTTGTCAAAGTCTTGCATGAGGGGCTATAGCATGTGATGTAAAAATTCAACATTGAAGAGGTCTCATCAAAGCGCTGCATGAGTGGAGTACTGCTGAATAGCCAAATGGGAGCTTGCTTTCATGAGACAGCAGGTATCCTTCAAGGGTTTCCCTGAGATTGTCAACATTTTTCTGGAGAACATCATGTGTGAAACCCCTCCACAACTGACCATCACGATTCCATTTTGATCGGTGGAAGGCCGATTTAAAACGTATTTTGCAGACAACATCAGTCTGATAGGCACTAATAGAGAACTCCAAGAGCAACAGATTGACAGTTTAAATGCATATGGAATGGATACCATCCCCGATGAGTAAAGTTATATCTATTGGTGATGGCAGAGCAGATATGTACATGAATGAAGTATGACTCAAAGAGGTAAGCAGCTTACTTGGAAACCACCTTTAACAAAGACGGCAGCTCCAAATCAGATATCAGTATCAGGACTTGCAATAGCAAGAATGGCAATAGCTAGGCTGGACAAGGTCTGGTGCACCCGCTTTACATGTGAAATGTGGACTCTGCTTGCTAATATAGAAAGAAGAATCCAGGCATTTGAGAACAAGGATTTTAGAAATTTGCTCTGGATCTCATAAAGAGAGAATAAAACCCATGAGTTTGTATGAAGCATGGTTGCTACACTCACAACACGCTAGGAACCCTTATGGTCAAATGAAAACTTATGCCTAGCAAAAGAGGCAGCAGATGGTTTTTTAATAGATACAACATGAAAAAAAATATTTTAAGGCGGTCAGACTGTGTTTAACATCTTTTATGCATTTATAACTTTTTTATGGCTGATAAGATTATGTTTGAGCAATAAAAATATATAACAGGAAAATTGACATATAACTATACAGCAATAATATCACTCTTATTATCTTCAAGAAAGGAAATGGTCCTTTCCATTCCTTTCTTTGCTTTTTATAAATTGTAAAATGGAACTTTACTGTCCTGTCCTGCTGACAGGCTGAAAATCTCTGAAGTTGTTACAAATTTCAAATATCAAAAAGCTTGAAAATAGATGAAAAACTGTCCTGTGAGAATAAAGTGTTTGAAAAGGCACAGAGTAAGGAATATTTATTTAAATCTAAAATTAAAAATAACACTCTAATTCTTTACCTTGGGTTATGCATCATCATTCATTGTACAAAAATATAACAATGATAAAAAGCTCCAAAAGATAAAAGTAATTAAGTAATATTCCCTAGGAATGAATAGTTTTATATGCCGCTCATGTGTTGTGCATATGTACACATAACTAATAAATTTGCCAGTCATCCTATATTAAATGTTAGTTTAGAAAATGTGTGACAAAAATTACAGAGCTGAGGCATAATTGGTCACAAGGAATGCCATTTTACATAATCATATATGGAAATATCATGGCTTTAAAAAAAAAGTCATGCTCTAAATAAGTATCAAAATTTTCTGTATATGGTTTTAAGACTACATAGCTAGAACTATCTGGTTGCGTCAGGAATTACAGATGTGTGGAAGAGGACTTCTGTTTAATTTGCAATTTTGCCTCCTGACCATTGTCTGAGCAGCATGAATGGCACCATGATTCTGCGAACAGTTCTTCTACTTCTTCTAGCTTACATCCCTTTGTCTCTGGCAGCAAGCACAGGAAGAACAAGAACCCAACAGATGCTACACCGACATACAACCAATAGGTCCCTGAAAGAAATTCAGACAACATATGGCATAATCGAAAGCTAACTCAGCCTATGTGTTACAAATAAATAGTTAAAATTTTTTCACATATGTGTGTTATCTGCACCTGTATAGAAAAACGTATGACTGCTTTAATGACATAAATTATTTTTTTTCTAATGAGAATCACTGCTTTGCTTTGACATTTCAGATAATACACATATGTATCACTCAAAATAAGTTTATCAAACTGCACTCTATCATGCCAGTTGCATGATTCTCAGCTGTGAGATTGATGACAATGGTATAACACTTACTAAGGTAATGTAAAATAAAAATTGCTCTGCAAAATATCTCAGTGTTCACGAAACATATAATCCAAGTAGCTGAGGGTTTGGAATGAGTTATTTACCATATTTTGTGATGGTTTCTGTCAAGGTTAGAAAAGTCATTGACACCACTAGGTTGGACAGCCAGTTTGTTGCAGCTGACATGGAACTGCCAGTGGAACGAGCCCACAGTGGATAAATCTCTGCATTTATGGTCCATGGCATTGGACCCATACCTACAGAAAGGATGCACACTTGCATATGCATACAAACATGCTGTAAATGTGTACATGCACATATTCAAAAGTGAGTCCCAGGTCTATCACAAGATGAAATTTTGCCAAGAATTACATCAGTTCATCCTAAATAGTCAAGAGGTAAATACAATCGAAATTACAAATTTAAGAAGATTCAGCAACATGCTTACCAGGTGCAAAAAACATAAGATACATTGCCAATCCAAATATCGGCAACCATGAATAAGCTGTTGGACAGTAATCTTTAGCCCACACAAGGCCCACATCAGTCAAGCTGGCATTGGCAGCACATCGTCCATACTGGGAGTAGGCCTCATTATCATTAGATACAGACAGGCATGAACCATTATTTGCTTCTCCATTCACATCCACGAAACAAAAGCCACAGCTTTTATCTTCGATGCACAATTCACATGTGCTAGAGAGGAAATAAGAAAAGCGTCAAACAATTATCTTAAATACAAGAAAACTAAAGTGCAGATGAAAAATAGATTGCTTTTGATCTCAAAGTATAATTAACTATAGACTGAGCTTACATAAAAATATTCTCACTTCAAAGTCTTAAGGTAAATGCATTTTCAACTATGGGTGGGTGCCTTGTGTCAGCTGATGAAAATGACTCATCAGTAGTTTATGTTTTTTTTTAATTCTGTGTGTATGTGAGAGAATGAGTGACAGCAAGTGAAAAAGAAAGAGAGAAAGTGCTTATTGTGATTATATTATCATGTATTTTGTCCTAACTTTAAAGATCTAGTGCCAGATAGGCCACTAAATTTTCAGTCCCCAAATCACATCAACATAAGTAAAAGCGCATTGAACTTCGGTGTAATTTTATTCAGAGTGATGATCAAAAGATGGTAGTCCTACAACTGGTCACATTAAAAAATTGACAAAGTTGATCTCTGCTGCCTTGTGCAAAGTAAGTGAAAAAATGTTATGGCTTTTTCAGTTATTATGGATATAATGTTTGAAAAAAAACGTAACAAATTTCTCCTTACCTGTATGAAACACAATGGTTATTGCTAGAAATGTTTTCATTGATGACAATGTGTGGGGAGTTAAATGCAGAAATCTGGAAACCAACAGCTAACAAAGCCAAGCTGAGAATGACACCTAAAGGACGGAAAAATATAGTAGTAAAAGTAACCCCTTTCAAACTACACAAAACAAAACCAAAACAAACCAAACAACAGAACTTAGATATCTCTCTCTTAATATATCTCGAGGAAAAGTTTTAAAGCAAACTGTAATTAGCTCATAAAATTAAAACTCCAACTCCAAATCCTGTTAATAAAATTTAACTCTGTTCTTGCCCCAAATCTTCCAAGCCAAGCAAAAGCCAAGAAAACTGGAAGAAGTGATAACTTCACACAAAACTTTTTTTCATGCTTACTTCACCGGATAGTTTTGGTCAGTGTCAATATATGAAATAAAAAAAGATTTAAGACTGCAGGACAAACAACTTAATTTCAATTTTTATAGTGTATATGTATGGACACATCAGAAAATGTTACCATCATATACAAATTTATGATAACAAAAAATAATTTGATATGAATTGCGACAACAAATACAGTAACTTAAAGTAGTATGTTGCATACCTGCCAAGCTGCATAGAAGAAGTCGTTTCCGACCAATGCGTTCTACCAGCCAGACTCCCACAAGAGTGAAAACAAAGTTAATACCTGCTGTCATGGCAGCCAACCAGATGGCTAAGTGCTGATTGTTTACTCCAGCCATTTTTATAATAGAAGCACTGTAATACCTATGACAAATAAAACTGACATAAGATCACACACACAAAAATCTTTATAACATCAGTCTGATTATATTCTTTAGGAATTCAAGAATCTTGGGATAATAAAGTTGAACATTTGTAAGAAAACAGTTTTAGCTGACGCTATAGAAACTCTAGCACATGATGTGTCAACACTCATCACTTACATGACTGTGTTGATGCCACTGACTTGTTGGAAAAACTGGAGGCCACATCCAACAATCAATGCTCGTCGCATCCTGGGAGACTTCAGCATTAGCACAATGGTTGGATAGCTTGCTGTATGTATTAACAAAAGTAAATTATAATCACGATAGAATGGGCCTCTAGAAGAGGTTCTGCTATGATAATTATGTTAGTGAAGAAGACATTGTAATCATCCGATGAATGTTCAAGAATGTGCTCCAAAATAATCTTGACCTTAGAAAGTCATCCTTTAAATGATTTTGGTGTGATAAAAATGAGGATTAGTCAGTACATCTGAGAAGGGAAGTTGTAGGCTGAATAATGATTACGTCATGATCAAAAAATGTCATTTTGAAATATAAAATCTTTATTAATTTTAATGGACATTTTTAGTGTGCATATGCTTTAAATCTGATGCATGACAAGAAAATGAGTAAATTTTTTTTTTTATAATTTTCAATATTCTACATAAATCAGAAAAATATACCATGCACAAAGTAGAATTTTAGAAATATATTGTGCATTAAGTAGATTTGAAATTCAAAAGAAAAAGAAAGTGTAAAAGCACTAAAAAATTAATCAAAACATAAGTGATTTACTGACCCTGTTTATAAAGATTAAAAGGAATTTTGAGAAGGTTCAGGAGGATCAAGATTTTAGGTCGTACAAGTCTATCACTAGTTCTTGTAAGTCCTGACAGCTTCTTTATGTATAGCTGAAAAACTTGTTTTGAAGCACTGTGTTTGTTTTTCACTTACAGTGCATTCCACTTTTTCTCTCAGGTAGCTTCATTATAATCAAGCCATTCAGGAGTTATTGAGGTCTGCCATCATTAAGGTAAAGGTAAAGATTTATCATGTGTTGAATAATGCACACAATGCTAATCTTAAACAAGATTATATTATATAAAGAGTAAACTCCACATTTATTTATCATTTAGAATAAAATTAGTTTTCAAGCAGCAGCTTACAGTTATTGGTTTCTCTCTTATCCTCCTCACAACTTTCTCTCATGTCTGCCATTTCTTCTTCAACATCCTTGGTGCCACGAACAGCTACAAGTATTTCACGGGCACGTGATTCATTTCCCTTTTTCATCATCCAGCGAGGGCTCTCCGGCAAAAACAAGAAGCCAATCAACTGTATCAGTGAAGGCAAACCTGCAAGTCCCAGCATATACCTGGAAAAAAAAAAAAAGGATTAAAATAATTTTCTGCTAGCCTGCTGTCCTTGCACACTTCAGTTATAAACAGTTGCGAAACATGCAAATGGTCTTGGTTTTGCCATATAATCCAGCATGTCACTTCAGAGGTGGTCAATGCCAAGTTGAACAAGTAGAACTGGCTGGCAAACATGAAGAAATAGATTTTCAAGCAGGGCCTTCTCACTACTGCTTGACAGGCCTCAGCAGAGAGCCTTGTCACCCACTGTGTTTCGCTCAACAACCAGCCTATTGGACCAGCATATGTTGGTGCCAGTCAGAAGTTGCATGTATGTAAATGAATGTTTATTAAGTAATTAAGATTTATGCTGATTTCCTTAGAAAAAACATGTAGGGTGCCAGAGTAAAGAAAGCATGAAAGGGGAAAAATCCTGAATGCTGCACATAATGTATAAAATACGTATATTATACACATATATTGCAATATGAAAAGGTCACAGTGATATTATTGACTATCTGACCTCCATCCATCTGACTTCATGTAGCTAAAGCCTCCATCCAAAAGACTAGCTATAAACTGGCCACCTGTTATAAAAAGGGTGTTTACAGTCACAAGACGTCCACGTATATGTGATGGAGCAACCTCAGCAATATACACGGGCACGGTCATTGATGCTACACCTGTGATAAAAAAGTCTTATTAAGATTATTGAGACTTATTACACCTTGGAATTTACTACTGCTAACATACATGCTATTCCATCTCCAGGTCTTTAAATTTCTTTACCTTCTTACTGTTATATACTCATACATTTTGAATTTAAAAATGTTGCATTAACAATTATGGAAATATTCAATTGCAATGACATTTAACCAGTTAAGCTAATGCAGTTATATAATTGTTATTGTTGTTTTTTTCACGATAAAGTATTGTATTATAAAACACTTTCCATCTGCAAAACTGAGAGTGTTGCATGCAGTCTTCTTACCAATGCCTATGCCAATGATAAGTCGGCCAATGATCAACATGGTCACATTTTCTGCTAGTCCCAGCACCAGAGCTCCAGCAGTGAAGACAAGACTGGCCAGAATGGTACATACTTTCCTTCCAAATGCATCACTTAGGTAGCCCCTATGATCGCTGATAAAAAAGCTGCTCCTATTGTAACACTAACTATAACTTCTTGCAAAACTGGCGACAAAGAAAATTCTTCACGCAGTAAAAGCATTGCACCAGAGACTACACCTGTGTCATAACCAAACAGAAAACCACCAATAGCCGCAAAGAATGACAACAGCCAAACGTAAGCAGTAGTTTGTTGTTGTTTTGTGGCTCTTCCTCTGTCATCGTCAGAGTTCGTTTCTGGAAGAGATGGGATGGCATCCTTTTCGGAAGAAGTTTCATCCTGACCTGAAATGTAGCCTTTATTGATGGCAAATCTTTCTGAATCGGCTTCTGCTGATTTGAAAGACATGGTGTGCGACTGTCCGCAGTGGTCGCTCGACATCAGTCGAGTAGTCTCGTTCACATCTGCCATTTCGTATATGTCTTCGTCCGACCATCCGTTATCAGTCTCTAGCATAGCAATCCTCAAAAAGGTACCGAGTTTTTAAGACACTTATGCTATCATCTCTGATACAGGCTGCGCAAAGGTTAAGAAATTATCATCAAAACGGTCAACACTGACATTCTTGACCCCACACTCGAAAGCAGCCTAGTAGGCGTGGTTCTCGGGTCTATTCAACTTGTGATCGTAAACACTGGGAAGCAAATATTTTTTCAGGTCATTCTTTGTTGTCGCAAATCAATAAAAATACACTGTAAAATCCAATAAATTTATTATAATGCTTTGCTTAAAAATAGTTTAATGACAATTAAATTTCGGGCACTTCTGTACCACGACTACCCTCCAGGTATGCGGTACATTTCTTGCCTCTGCGTAAAAGAGATTTTACTTAAGGGAGATAAGAATCAATCATCACTCCAACAACTACCCTCTCGATCTCTCCATCATGTGTATTGTTAAACTGGAGAGAAAGAGAAAAAGAGATTACGGTATCAGGCCATACACAGACACACACATTTATGCTTAATCATCCGTGTGATAAAACTATAAAAATATACTGATTACCTTGAAGCTTTTGCCTTGACGTGAACACTGAAAATATATCCCTGCACTCAGTCCCAGCCAGTCCCCCGACCATCACCACTACTATATAAAAGTTTCAGTTTATTTTTTTCCTCATGAGGATAGATTACATCCTAGCAACTTATCGGAAAAAAGCTTCGTTTGTCTCTACCAGGGGTAGTAATTAATGATCAAGACTTTCCTCACAACTCCAGTTCCCCAATCACCTGCCAAACTCTTGATCGCCGAAACGCATATTTTTCAGAGCTATATATAGCTATATAGTAATTGGTTGTGAAACATGTATAGATGAAATTTGAAAACACACTGTTCTCATTTTCACACATTCCTTTATTTACAGTGACACCGATCTCGTGAACATCCATGTGTCGATCCCCCTAGGAAACATTCACCCTGATTTCCTGATGAACGCCTGCCCCTCCCACACAAAACATAAGATGTACTTCTCGGACTCTGGTTTGCTCAGAATCCTTCGTTTGATCAAGCAGTCCACAAAGTTCTCCCATTTTGTTTTAACGGCAGTTAATTTTCCTCAGACTTTAGGTCTTAGCAGGTATTCCTTTGAGATTAGGCCGGAACCAGTGAGAAAAGTCATCGACTAAAAACTGTTACAACTACGATGCTGTTGAATCTTACGGCAACAGGAAAAGGCTTAGAGAGATTTCTGCTTCTAGCTCCCTGGGCATTAGAAAGAAGCAAAGAAAATCCCGTTACATCAGAAGGTGCCACCGTCTCATGAGCTGTTAATTACTGTAAAAAATTTCCTGCTTTGGCACATGCTGATCTCCAAAAAATAGATGTACGTTCCTGCAAATCTATACTTTTCAAAAATGTTTATTTTTTTATTGCAGGCTCTGGTTATAAACTCGGTGGGAAAATCTCTTCTTCGACGTTAATGAGTGCATAAGGTGCAAAGGTACTGAATCTCAAGTCATTCAATTAAAAAAAAAATGAACAAAATGGCTTTATTGCATGATTGCATTTTTTAAATTGAAAATTTCATGCAGTGCATTGCCGACCGTATCGACTGTACTGATGGCATTCACCTCCTTGAGTAGCTACACTATAGGGACACGCAGTGGTTTCATAATTTTTTTTTTGAAAGGGGCTTTGAGCCTACCTTTGATAGCGGGAAAGCCATCTCTTAATCAACCTTTTTTATATTTTGCTGTGCATTGTGTCTGCATGTTTTTGTGTATTCATGTTTATGGAGGTGCGTTTGATGCCTATCCTTAGCCGGTGTGCTCTTCGCGACTTTATGTATGGAAAGGGTTTTGTGACCGGTTGATGCTGGAAAAGGCGCTTTATCAATTTGTTTATAATAATATGATGATGATGATGATGATGATGATAATAATAATAATAAATAATAATAATAAATAATAATAATAAATAAAAAGGATTGCTTTGTCTTTCTTCTGAGGAATTTCTGTGTGCGTGCGTGCGCATGACAGAGATAGTCTGGCAGAGAACGGTCTAATGACAACTTTGTGCCTTATGACCACGAACTTGTATTACTGGACTGCTGGCTGACGATTTTTTCCAGTTAACTACTAAAACAAGGCAGGAGTGTACAAAGCTTCCGGTTTAGAGACTAAGCGGAGAACTTCGCAAGATGCTAAGCGTTGGTCTCGGCAGACAGACAGCAATCCATCTATACACGTCCATGGTAAGACTGGTGGGAGACAGTTCCAACAGTGTAAATTCAAACTCCAGAGCTCCGTTTTACTTGCTGAGGACGACTTAAAAAAAAAGATCGATTGCCTTGTAACAGCTCAGCATGATCTCCGTGGTGTGACAGTCAAAAAGAGATCAGTTTCGAAGCACAACCTTTCTATTGGGAAAGAAGCAAGAAATGTTTCAATCTTTTGTTTCTCGAACATGGAAATCTGGTCAGATTGCTACATCATGGTCGTAGTGACCTCTACACAAAATGCTGAGCACTGAAATAGCACCAAATGAGCACTAAAATATCGAGAACCACACGGAATGCTAAGCTTTACACAGAACGACTGAGACCTGCACAGAATACCAAGCATTACACAGAATACATCAAGAACTTGACATAATGTCGTTTCTTCTCTTAAGCAATTATAGGAAATATAAAATGATCTCTACACATAATACCAAGCTCTACAAAGATCAATGAGAATATTTTAGAGAATATATACATAATGCATCAAAGAGAACGCTTGCCTCTAAACAGGGTACATCACAGAATATTCCACAGAATACCGAGCAAGTGTTACACAGACATCAGGAACTGCTTACATTGCATTGCAGCCAGTTCCACAGACAAGCTCAATCCGGGTGTCACTGGACTCGTAAAGTATATTACGACAATTTGTCCCACCCTTCGTGCGACACCCACGCTCATCCTTGACTATAATCGATCGGGTGGGGAGTGGGGAGGATGATTATGTCACCCTGGACTGTCAATACACCGACGATCAACTGCTAGAGGCTGTCGCAGCAGCTAAAGATGCATCCAAGTCCATTTCGCAGGAAATGCAGTTTTTAAGTTCAGCTCAGAAAGAAATCGACCTAAGCGCACTCTCTAAATAACTGAAATACCCTTAATAAAATCAATAAATGATGATGAACTAACGTGAAAAATTGTGCTGTTGTCTTCAGTAAAGATTTCTTTCTTTCAAGACAATCTTACAGTTCGTGCAATTATTTGACAGGATCTTCTCTTGACATGTTTGTGTTGTGTGCATTCCTTTATTTAAGTGGTTAAATAAGCCTTCTTCGGAAGTCTTTTACCTTCAGAAGCCTTTAGACAGCTTAGTTTTCTGTTTTGTTTTCATACTTTCTCAGAACTTTGCACGACAAATTTCTTTTCGCTATTTTTGGGGGATGATAGCTATGGTTGTCTTCGCCTGAAAAAAGATGTATTTGAAGTGTGAAATTAAATGTGCTTTGATGTCTGAAAAGCACGTAATAAAGTCCCTGCCATCGACATTTTTAATTTCCCTTTTCCTTCAGCTCTAATTCACAAAGAAGATAGAGAGATTAAGAGATTAGACGCACATGTACAGACACACAGACCCTCCCCATCCCCTAAGCCTTCAGAGAGAGAGAGAGGGGAGGAGATTGACAGATAAAAAAAATGGTGTGTGTGTGTGTGTCGAATGCCGGGTTTTCCCGTCTTATTCCGTCTGTCTCTCTTCTCACACAGGTTCACCTCGACATTTCAAGATATTGTTTTTTATCTATTGCATGTTTGCATGTTGGGTCTTTCAGCATTTTCTCATATTCGCTGTTGGCGTTCCATGTTCTGCAGACCTGGATTTTTTTCCCCCAACTCTTGCTTTTGATCTTCGTGGACGCGCCCATGCTGCAATATCTTACTCAGTCGCAACAGCAAAATCAATGGCAGCTTCATAGGCCTATGTCTACGCAGCAGAAGGTCGGTATGAGATCAATCCACACCTCACTGCACTTGCTGAACACTTTTATAAATGCCACCACAAACTGCCTTCCTCGTTCTGAGAAACGTACTTCGGCAAATAACCTCAGCTTTCATGATTCGGGTCTGAGTTTCTAAACCTGGTCAGTTTTGGTTTTCTCTTGGAAAATACATCTTTTAATGAAAGTACGGCTATTTTACAAGCGGCAAAAATTTCTTTCTGTCTGATACTTAATCTACACTTGAAAGATTCAATTTGGAGTCATGTGACCCATTGGCTCTCATTTAATATCCATTATTGTCGACAGAAATGTCGGGCGAAAGCTGGGGTTCGATCACTCTTTAAAAATGGAACAACGGGGCTCTCACGAGAATAAGTGAAATCAGCGAGATTGTATGTTTATTTAGATGTGAAAGTATTATTATTGATTCCCTGTTCTTCAGCATCAGACGGCTTGTGACCACGATATACGTGTCACATATTCAGAATTGTAACATGTTCCAGCTTCTGACATTCACTCATTTGCACGTGCATGATAAGTTCAAAAATCTGAAACTTTTCCAACGACATACATAATAATCACATAATAATGCTTTTCTATGTTCTTGCTTTTCGCCCCTGCTTAAGCTTTCCTATCCATCTTTTTTTTCTAGGAAACTTAATTTTTCAAAGCTCTTTCCTTCTCAAGAAAATGCCTTTCCATAACATCCTCGTATACAAAAGAATCTCACGCAATTCTATGGCAAGTTTCCAGCCGTATTAGACAATAATAACTGTATCAAGTGACAGCAAAAGGGAGGGAGGTGGGTGGGTGGGTGTGTCACATTCGCACATCATCAGTAATGGAGAGACAAGCAAAGTTCGATTGCAAGATTTGAGCTTCAAGCCTGCTCTCAGAGCCTAGGGCAAAGAAAGTATGGATCGAACGGAATGCTCAGCCCAATCCGGAGAATTCTGAGCTCTAAACCTAGCTTTCAGGCAAGAGAAATTGTACTTGACTTGTCCCTATTCGTCTATAGATTCTATCTTCTTATTAGAGAAGGTCAGAGAAAAGAAGTTACAGGGACAAAAGATTATTTCCGTGCATTCGGCTTTAAATCTTCTTCAAGGAAGACCCGAACATTTGAAGGATTAAAAAAAAAAAAAAAAAGAAAAAGAAAAACAACGTCCTACTTTTTTTTCTTTCTCACGGAACAAAGCTTATCGTGTTGCAGACAAAGATGTCCTAAGAATGGGACTGATCCTCGTTTTAATTATTCACCGTCTTGGTATTTGCACCAACACAAGCGGCTTCTCTGGTTAAAGAAGCTTGTCTTCAAATTGGCACCTTCCAAAAACTTGGTGGTAGGTATTTTTCTTGAGGATGTACTTGCCTCAGACAGGAAAAAAATACTCCAAGCGTAAGGACTACTTTCTGAAGCCATTACTTCACAGACTTTTTTTTCTCTTCTTTTGTTCCACTATCCGATTAGAGATCAGAATGCTGCCGAGATTCAAAGAAAAATAGGCGGAGAAACTTTTGCACCAAAGTTTCTGTTCTCAATAAGTTTAGTCTGTACGACACATCATTAAAGCTCTTTGAAGTTCTCTCGAACATTTACAGTCTTAAAACTAAGTTTTCTGGTTTAATGAGCTAGAAGCTTGGAACTGTAAAGAGTTAAGTGCCCCTTGTA
The DNA here is from genome assembly GCF_003073045.1 of Pomacea canaliculata. Taxonomy (NCBI): domain Eukaryota; kingdom Metazoa; phylum Mollusca; class Gastropoda; order Architaenioglossa; family Ampullariidae; genus Pomacea; species Pomacea canaliculata. Next base: position 13,551,849 of record NC_037598.1, on the reverse strand, counting down.
AAACACAGATATCTCAAACTCACCTCAGTTTGACCTCTTATAGCTTATAATGTCTTCTTTTTAAATTTAATCACTAACGAACAGTCGTGTCTAACAATTTTAGTGTTTACCTCATTGCTTCCAACCATTTTAATTAAACTGTTCAATTTCGACTAGGAATTACATTTAGGAACACAAATTAACTGGCTTGATGTAATAAATTATAATACGAAGCGATTTGTTCCTGACTTGGAAATTAAGCAATAAAACTCAGTCAGCATCCTCAGGAAATGGTGGTCTTTTGTTGGACAAGAGACCGGTATGGGCAATTACGAAGCTAATGGATCCGTAAAATACATTGCCATTAGCAGCCTAATATGACATAGCCATTCAAAGGATTGATTTTATGACGGATATAAGCTATAACATACATCAACATAACCTAGAAACATTGAACTTTTAAAGAATACAGCTTTATTATGTATTTTTAAAAAATGACCATTAATTTTTTTTAACCTTTCAAAACCCCGAACCTTTTAAGTAGTTGATAAAAGAGAGCTCCAGCAAATCACTTCTAGAGGAAAGAATAGTTAAATTTACTTCAAAGAATCGCTTTATCTTCATTTTATGAAGCACCTAGGTCTACGTATCTCATGAAATAACTATAAAATCAGACACAATGAATGAAATACTTATATGTGTACACACCAAGAGCGGAAGACAAAATGAAGATAGAATTGTTTATGTCTGGGCTGTTAAAGGCTAACCCGAGGTTGAAAAAAAAAGAAATTATGGCTTGTAGTTTCTAGAAAGCTATATGAGCTTACAACTATTAATTAAAACAATGCACAGTGAATGTCCATTTTTTTTTTATAGAAAAGTACACCTAGGTTTACCTAACTTTGTATTACTTGCGTGAGGTCTCAACCTTAGTCTTTCGAACACCTGACGAATTATAGCCTAATCAGCAAACGACATTTACGTGTAACGAGTTCTTGATTTATTTCCCGAAACCCACGCTATAGTTGCAATGTTCCAAGAACTGAATCTCTAGAAAAAAAATGATTTAATTAGATTTTGTAACTTGTAAGCGAAGTAAAATATTCATCCAACGTAATTTTACTCTCGGGTTAGCCTTTAAGCGTTTTACATTGAGTTCACTTTTCCTATTTCCTATTTCTGTCTGCACCATTTAACACGATCATTTAAATCACACAAGTGAGTGGTAGTCTGTCAAGATAGCATGTGTTCATCGTCCAGAGGACAAGACACGACCTGGGGAAATCAAGGACAAGGGTCTTGTTTCCGTGAAGAAGTAATGTCTAAACTTCCCGGTCTTGCTTTATGTTGATTCACCCCAGGACATCAATACCATCGTTTGTAGTATTCAGTCTGTAAACACTTTACTGAAGAAGACATCGCTGTAATGACAATGCCAGCCAAATAAATGTTAATAGACTGAATACCACTCTGATTTATGACTACGACCTAGGAGTAAAGTAGCATCCACGGGCCATTACACCAACATCACTGCCTGAAAAATTCTGCTTTGGGGTAATGAAAAAGTTGCTTATACGAAACTAAGATGACTAAGCAGAAAGTGTCAATTGATCACAGGACAAATAAGTGCGTAATAAAAGTTGGAAAAATATTGAAACATCTGAACAAGTAAGCACGCTGTTCATGATGAAGTTGTATAAAATATGAGCATGACAATGACATACACAACTTTGCATCTCCATTTTTTTAGTAGCTCTTTCGTGCCTCAAACATGACAGGGGTCTGTGCCAGAGAATGTTATGTTTAAAATGTAGCAAGTCACAAGGTCGGGCGTGGCATCCATGAAGCTGCTGAAAGTTTTGTCCACCGCTGCAGTGCTGCATGCAGACATTAAGGCGTGGTTTGTAGACACATACATTCCTAAAGAACAAGCTACAACAATTTCTTCCGTGTTACACTTCCTCTGGGTTCTTCAAGAGGAAGGTTCTCATTCCAATGAGAATGTTTTTATAAATTCGAAAACCAGTGGTGTGCACATTTATTGTGTGAAAAGACACAGATACAACAAAGTTGCCAACTATAAAAAAATAAATGGTTTGTAAATGTCAAAGACAAAGCACGGGTTGTTAAAACATCCCGGTGATTTGGCATTAAGAGTGTTGTTTGCACAGTGTTCTGATGTTCGCTGTTTCTTTAATTTCATTTCTTTAAAAAGGGTAGGGGTGGGGTTAGTCCACCAACTCACGCAAGAACAAAAGTTCATCTCGGTTAACACGGTCTATTTGCCGATCCTTTATCCAACCTCGGATTTATCTTTCCCAGCAGTGTCCTCTCCCGTCTCGTTTTCGCGACCATCAGCACTTTTGTAGCTGGTGTTGTCTTCCTTGCTGCGGTCAGGACTGGTTCCGTTACCGTGAGGACTCCCGTCGGGGACAGTCAGCTCGTTGGAAGTCTCACCGTGGTTCTCGTTGCACCCAGTGCTGGGGTGAGCCCACAGCCCGCCGATGCCATCCTCGGGCCGACACAACTGGTTCTCTGTTGCAGTCAGTCCCAGCAGGATCTCGCCTTCCACCGCCGCGCCCAGCGCGTTCCCGAACGTCCGTCGAATGTAGCCGTTGGTAGGTGTGTCCTGTAGCATACCGGCCGCCACCACGAAGGGCATGTCCTCCGAGGGGATCAACCGCCCTGTCCGTGTCCCCCGTTTGCTGGCAGTCGGTCTGAGCGGCAGGCCACGCTTCCATCCGGCCGGCCGCGGCGCGCACAGCACGTGCAGAAGGGAGACGCTGAAGGCCAGGGCAACCTAGGGGCACACAACAGGGTTCGTGTCGTAGGCTAAGACTGTGCAATATTGTTTCTTCCTGAGTCCCATGTGAAATCAAAACTTAAAGTTTTATACGAAACTACTACACATAAGTTAAGTACAATCAGATGGTCAACTTCTGGTCTATGAGAACTATAATTTTTATACATAGGTACCTGCGAGTTCGGTAAATACCCAGAATGCCCTGGCTGTATCCACAGTGCCTATCGGCCTTACCTTCTCCGCCACGTCCTGGCAATCCGGATCGCTGATGTGGATGAAACCGTTCTTGAGGTCAGCGTGCAGGTCTCCCAGTTGGAAGGACCACTGCTGGTCTTGATACGACAGCGTGAGCTCACGCCACCCGTAATCCGCCATCGGCCGCACCCGCACCATCAGCTGGCCCGGGTGATTGTCCCTGCCTCTTCTACCTGCGAACATAATGATAAAAGCAGTTTCTCCGCCTGGTACTGAGCGTAACAGGGTAATACGCAAAAATTGCGTACAGTACGCATTAAAAGTCAATGGGAAAGGAGGGGGTCCCTGGGACCCCAAAGAATTTAGCCTTAGCAGAAGGGTAAGTGCATCGCAGAGTGGTTAGAATTCTGCAATCAGAACCCGATAGATGTACCAAATTTTCCTTCTCTAACACCTTCACCATGGAAGTGTTAGAGGATACCCTTTTATCAGCGAACACATAACACAATATAAAATAATGAGAGAATTACAAAAAGGGAGATAATGAGGGTGAGAAATGGTGGCCATTATCTGCTGCCGGCATTTTTCGAAAGAGGTCTTGGACCCTGATCGCTGGGCTAAGTGATAGGGGCGTGGTCGCCAGACACTGACCAGAGAAGAAAAGAAGCAGCCAACAAATATTTTAGTCTGAAGTGAGGCAGGAGCCCGCATCAGCAGGGTGGACTGATCTATTTGGGTGGTAAGGGCATGAATGAATGGTTTCAATTATAGTGTCATCTATTTTTAAATGTGGACCCCCAGTAACAGGTAAATGCTACTGCTGGATTAATTTTTATTCAGCAGTTTCAAGTAATTATTTCATCAATTTTCATGAGCATTTCAGTGCAAGTCCCAGGCATGAACATTTGGGATCCACCCAGAAAATAACCAGACATGCTTCTGGTTTTCATAAAAAGAAATTTCCTCTCGGAATTTCCGTGCCGTTCATGCTCAGCTGCGAGCTAAATACAGGGTGTGGACATCCGGGATGTACCTCGACAGAAGCCGATCGCACAGTTGTCTGGCATCAGGGAAGAAAAAGGTTAACAAGTTGATTGATGAGTGCTCGAAAGATAGCAACATACACTCGGATGGCTGGAAGCAGGCTTGCGTTTCCGTGTTATTGGAAAACAGAGATCTGCTTGAAAAAAAGGTTGACAACATTGTCGAGGAGTGCTTGAAAGAAAGCAATGCAAATACAGATCGCCTGAAGTAGTTACCGCTTGCATGTTAATGGAGAACAGAAATTTGATTTTATGTTTCCATGTTTGTGAAGACGCTCCTGGGGGAGAAAGTGAGTTCGATTATGTTTCGTAGAAACGGGTACCTGATTCTGTCAGGAAAGGTAAAGATGCCTGAAGGAGCGTAGACACCGAGGACTAGATACGGTGAACCACTAAGATATGTGAGTCGTCCCTGTGTTAAGACAGTGTTTTTGCACAGAAAAAGTGATTCACGAGCTTCCGCTGTTCTCACCTTTCACCATCAGCCCCTCGCCATCCACCCTATTTCTTGTAGGTATTTCGTTTTGTTTTTTAATTACTGACCAACTTTGCGTATCTTCTTTCTCTGACATAAAACCACATCCAGCTTACAAGACCCAAGAAGGTGAGTTCTTGAGTTCTCTGAAAGAGAAATGTATCCGTGTGTGTGTGTGTGTGTGTGTTTGCAGGCGCGTGCGTGTGTGCGTTTATTTGTACTCATTGTATTCGTTATAACTATATTTGGCTCTCAAGTATTGCTTGTGTCCCCAAAGACATGTTTTTAAACTCGTGCCTTATACACACAATATATTTTTATTAATTTATTCATAGATCCATCTAGAAGGACAGACAGACAGACGGACGGACGGACTGACAGACACAGCAGGCAGGCAGGCAGGCTAACAAAAATATGCAAGTTTTCCCTCACTTCCAATCCTGGAGGCCGTTTTTCTATATGTTGTCCATCGCCCGATGACCAGAGCCCAGTCACCTATGTGGTTCTTTATCAGCACTGCGCGCTCACCGGCTTTGGGGTTGAGATACGGCATTCGTCTTGGGTCAGACACCTGCCACACACACACACACAAAAAGATAGTTCTAGGTGTGACATGACATGCCAAAGAGTTGAATGGACTGTATGACGTGGTCCGATTAATGTTTGGACTTTGTGTTAGACAATAATATGGACTGTTTATTTTCATCGCTGTTGTGAAGAGTTGTCCTCGTTCTGAGAATAGAGAGTGTGTAGCCCCAGTGATGGTAAAATAATCTTTACAGACTTTACAACTACTTTTTTCTCTTAAATGCCGTATTGAAGTTTTCCAAGAAGGTCGCTTTTTTTTGAAGCTTATTTATCTAATTACTTTACTGCTGTTATTAGTGGTTGAAGGTTTCAGACACAGTAGCAACTACGTAGGCATGTCACCACCCGACACACACACAACACATACGCGTGCTCATACACACATAAACGCACAGCTACAAACACAGACACACACACAAGCAAACCTGCACGCACACATACACATTTGTACATGCTGGTGAATGCACTCACCCACCCACGCACACTCATGGCCTCGTGAATAACGAAGTTTCCCCTTATCGGTAACTTTATCGCTCCATTCATTAACGCCATTATCGAAAATGATATTTGCTCTAACATTTTATGACAACACAGAGTGTGCCTTCTGGCTACAAAGAGTTTTAGCACCAGATCGCACCCTCTTCTCTCTCTTTACCCTCTCCACAAGTGTCGATAGAGAGATAGAGAGAGAGATGGTGTGTATGAGTGCCAGAGCGCGTGGGTGGTTAATGTGTGTACGCGCACGTGTCTGCGAGCGTTGCCGGCGTATCGACCTGTGTCCAAGCACTGCAGACAGTTATTACAGGTTGCGTGGTAGTGTACTTTCCATACCTGCGTAGGAAGTGGTAGTTGCTCCAGTCCCACCAGGTGCGCCACGGCTGCCATTTTCTCCTGGTAGAAGACCTGCACGGCGGACTGCAGCAGCGGCTGACTGTGCACCACCCGACATGTCATCACCACAGACTCGGAATGGTTCACCAAGCTGCCACGAGACTCCAGGTTAGAGCAAACGCAACTAGGGTACATATTATGCTCAAATACCTCGGGGTTATAATACACCAGTCCTGCTACCATTACTCAAACGAAAGGACCGCAGTTGAATAGACCCTCAGATACACCCTCTCAAAAAACGAGAAAAAAAAAAATCCTCAAAGAAAAATGAGACATGGGTTGGCATGTGAGTTTTCACTCTTGTAGTCTGGAAATCAATAAAGTTGTATTGTATTGTATTGTATTGTATTGTATTGTATTGTATTGTATTGTATTGTATTTTTAACAAACAAGAGTTTTACCGACTCAATTCTTATTCCCAGACCTGCCTGCATTTAAGTGATGTAACTATCAGTTTAAAGAAACCTAATGCTCAGCAGCCGATAATTTCGCAAATACGCGATTAAAATGCGTTTCCTTATCTTCAGAAACATATTTTCAAACAGAACTCTATTACCTTAAGAACCGAGAACCTGTACAGGGCTTGGATTAATGGTAGATGAAAAAGCTGCTTACCTGTGAGTGGCCACTTGGCAAAACTTGTCGGCACCGAGTGGCAGTTCTCGGAGCGGGACGGGCCCCCAAAGGGTCTGCGGGTTCTCTGGTGTGATGGCCTGCGAGAAGGCGGCGGGCCTCAGAAAAAGATGCACGTGGCCCCGCTGGGGCCAGCAGAAGTGCGTAGTAATCTGCACCGTGAGGATTTTGTGACCCTGCGACAGGGTCACCGCGTGCTCGACCGATGTCTCGTGTGTCAGCGAGTCCAGCGTCGGCCTGAGGTCCACGTCCCGCTCACCCACGACCTCCTGACTCCCGAAGCAGCCCAGCACGCCGGCCTGGTCGATGGCGCGGATCTTGAGAAAGTTTACGGCATCCGTCTCGAAGGAGGCCTCCGGAAGTTCCTTGCTCTGCCAGGGTGGCTCGCCTCGGAAGGTGGCAATGCATTTGCCGACCCGTTCGTTGCAGCCGGCGTAGATCTTCAGCACTAGTTTCCCTTCCAGCGTGGGCAAACCCTGGATCTCCACCTTCTCGATGGTGAACGTGGCCGTCTTCGTTGACGCCATGAAATTCTGCTGCGGCGTCAGGGCGTGAAGTTTACCGCTAGGGGGCTCTCCTCTGTACATGGCGCCGCACACGGCGAAGTTGTGTTCGAAGGTGCTCTGCCACAGGTCCACCGTGTTGCCGTCGACTTTGGACAGTTTGAACCCCGGGCTGCGGTCGATGACGGTGTCATCGTGGATGAGGGTCCAACCCAGGATTGTCTCCGTGTCAATCTTGTAGGCCAGAGGGTGCAGTTGGTGCGTGTGCCACATCAGATCGATGTCATAACACGGAACGATGGCCATGTCCGGATTCTGCTGCTTGAGGAACAGGAACCGCTTGTACCGTAGTTCCGCTGCGCTCAGGAACTGAGCGTCTCGATAATGAGGAAGACTGACCTGGTAGTAGAACACTTTCTGCCGGAAGGCGGCGCCCAGGATGTCGCAGGAGAGGCGGGTGTAGGCGTCCTCCTGGGTGCCGCAAAACGCCGTCTCCAGGTCCAGGTGATAGGGTTCCTGCGGGTACTCTACCTGCCACAGGGATCGCGCCTTCTGTTGATGCTTGCGGCGCTCCACGGCGCTGTACAGCTTGTGGCTGATGATGCGGCCAGCCAGCTGGCTGCAGTCGTGCTGGTAGTTGAGCGGAGACAGCATGTGGCAGTGCCAGATCCACTCGACATCCAGCGGCGCTGCCAGCGTCTCGGCCGGATGCTTGGCCGCTAGGGGGAGCCAGTAGTTCTCGTAGCGGTACAGCGCTTGCCGCAAGACCTTCTCGTCTTCAAGCATGGGGTGCGAAGCCACTTCCTGCAGTAACTCCAACTGCTGCTCGGCTCCCTCCTGCAGGTTCACGTTCAGAGTGAAGTTCCAAGGCACCGCCATGTCCACCCGGCAACTCAGACACCCGTGACTACGAACTTACATTGTGGTGATAGAGAAAACCAAAAATAAAAGACAAAACCTTCATAAAGAACGAGAGTTCTGTATCTAGGACAGTGAGGACTGTTCTACACCACTAGATAACAGGATCCTCCACCTCAAGGGACACAGCTCACGCTGCTAACATTTTTCCGATGTCTGAATGTTATCACATCAAGTGAAGTACCCTCTTGAGACACTGTGCCACTTAAATTCGACCGGCCGCAGATCTCTAAGCCGCCGCTGTGTAGTCCAGGAAGTCGATTAGGAAACCGCAAAAAATCTGCTCTCTAATTACAAAAAAACTCACTTGGCCAGATAAACCGAAAGCTATTTCCAAAAGGTCACTGTTCACACTTTTGCGGACACTGCAGCCTCCAAAAGACGGCCGCTGAGAGGAAAATTGGAGGAAGGTATCTCCGGCGTCTGTAGCTACTGGAGTGAACACCAGCGACGCTCGCAGCGGTGTCACAGGGGACGGAACTCGATGACGTTACAAGCGCAGCGACATCGACGGTCGACAGCGCGGGTCGCAGACTTGCTCGCGCCCGCTCGACACAGAATGCGGTAGTAGGATGAAGGGGAGATGGATGGTGAAGAGGATGAAGATCACACATGTAGGCCGCGTCTTTTTTTTTTTCTCTCTCTCCAGAAACGGTTCACTGACTTCGAGGAAACAAAAGACCGATAGGTCAGAGGATTAAAAGAAGGTGAGACGGTGATAGAAAGAATGAGGATGGGGAAGGGGATGATAGAGAAGGGGTGAGACAGAGGGAAGGAGAAGAGACAGGAGGAATGGAGGAAGAAAGGCTGATGCTGCAATGAAGTGGAAAAGCAGTGAACTCATTAGGTCGCATTAGGCAACTCGCAAGCTTTACGGTTTAAAAAAAATCTAATTTCCACAAGAGCTTTGAAATGTGGGCGAGGCAGTTCGACGTGTCACAAAGATTTTTCACCGAATTAGCGCCAGACATGTTGCGAGCTGAAAAACTATTTCTCTAAGGCGCGCGAACCAACAGACAGACGGACGGACAGACAGACAGACCACATCTGTGCGCGGGAGAATTCTTACATAAAACTATACTGACACACCGAAAACACAAAAGCCGTTTCAAGAAATAAAATACAATATTAAAATACCATGAAAACCATGCAGTAACCAGAGAAGACTTTTTTTTTAAAAAAGCAAGAAACTAATCTTGAAACACTTACGCAACATTAAAAAAAAATTAAATGGATCAAATGAAACCTACGTCCTTCAGAAACAAATAATATGTTTTAGACATGAATAATAAAACAAGTAATTTTTTTGGCTTGTGGAGAAGAGATCTGCCCAGCGGAAGACATGGTTGTTACGTCACGCCTCTAACGTAACGGTTGCCCTCGCAGCATCCTCACGAGAGAATTCATCTTCATGAAATCATTAGACGCACGTGCAATCGACGTTAAGGGCATCAATGAAGGATGAAAACAAGTAGGTAAACTCGGTCGTTCTCTCTCTCACTCTCTCACAAACACACGAGCATTAAGAGAAAAGGTGCAAGGGAATCGAACCGCAAAGTGTGGAGGTGGTAGCAAAAGCAGTTTTCATCGGCATCCCCGCCGACAAGCCACCGTGGTAAGCGATGGATCCGCAAACACAGGACAAAAATCTATAAGCCTGCCCGCATATGTCATATTTTTTTTGTCATTTTTTTTTGGTCTGTTGGCTGCCAGCTGCCCACTCGGTGATGGTGGTGAAGTCCATGTCTTGATGTGTCTGCTAACCTGTGACTGTTCTGTCGATACATCGGGTGCATAGCCCACGCTTCGTGTGATTTGCGCGTGGGCTTGCACTTCTCTCAGTGACATTTAGAGAGTATCGAGGGCCTTGATCACTTTTGTCTCTACATCTTTTACATCACCACGCAAGCCAGTCTATCTTTCTCTCTCACACTCTCTCTATCACTCTCACACACAAGCACACACCCTTCCTACGATTTTAAGTGAACTTCAATATTCCTCCGGCGCGACTAACTTTCCTTTCCTCTGGCAGACAGTTCACACTTAGGCGGGCGCAGACACAAATCTCTATCATCGTTTCACATTTGCTTCATCAGCTGCATACATTATCCGTCGATTTTGTAATTCAGCTACTGTTCCTGCTTTTGGTTTCCTCCCTCTTTGGTTCGGCATTCTGATTTCCGTTGTTGATAACCCTGTCTCTTTTGTTTGCTCGTACTGTGGCATCGCCTTGCTGGGTTGTTGACACGATCGACGACTAGTGGCGGGTGTTTACAAGGCATGCTCCTGTTTCAGGATCCATGGCTGGCGATGTTAAGGATATCAGCGCTAACCGTCGAGCCAATAGAACAACACACACATCGTTGTTAATGATGATTCCTACTCACGCACTACACCAACAATTTCCCGTTTTTTGCACGATTTGCTTCGTCGTTGATTTATTCCTTTGACCTGTGCTGGTTGTTCTGGTCAGGTTGTTTTGGTTGGGAGAGGCGGCCAAGGCTCGCCACAATGACCTGTCTGGAGCGGCGGTAAGTAGGTCCTGCATGCGACTGACGGTTCATTTCTTTATGTTTACCAGCCACTTCTTCCTCTGTCTAACTCGGTGTCGACGTCGGACCCCCTCCAGAGTATGGTCTGAGTTGTCTGGGGTCACATGTCCAAACCAGACAAGTAGGGGCCAGAAGAAGCTCTTTGTCACTCACGAGGGAGACGACCATTCTTCTTTATACTAGATGGTGTTCCAGCTCGAAAACTTGGAGCAGTTTCCTCATGAACTTGATTTCGAATATTTGGATTATTATTTTTTTGTGGTGGTGGTGGTGGTGGAGGCCGTGGGTAATAGGGGATGTTAGTAAGCAGAACCCACGTATCGCAACTGTAAAGCAGGTTGAGAACTTTTTCAAACTTGCACATCTGGTACTTGGCAGCAAACCTGGTGATGTAGCTGTGCCAAATGAGATTCCGACTGGTCATGCCAGTCCTCTCCCATCGTGCATCCAAAGACCCTCCCCACACACACTCATACACCACCGTCACCCCTTTACCCAAGCATCCCCTCTCCTCACACACCTACACCCACGTAACCTATTATGTCTTAAAAGAGTTGTATCATCTAGCCAATCAACAATAACCCCCATCTGTGTGTGTGAGAGAGAGAGAGAATGTGTGTTTTTTTCACTCAAGTGTACGTGTGCGGAATGCGCCTCCAGTGGTTCAAGATCAACTCAACGCCGACATTTTTTTAAAGGTTGCTTGGTCAATCAGATTAAGAAGAGCAAGGACATGCGTAATTATGCCCTTGGGAAACCATCTGCTGAGTAGAACATCACTTATATCATAAAAAAGTGTTCAGCGCCGATGTGTCGATGTTGAAATCATTGTACGATCACTATACTGCGCCTTCACATTGCGCAACATCAATAAAATAATTTAAAAAAAATAAACAGTATTCTATTTGTGCACGTGTTCGCATGCGCACCTGCATAGCTGCATGATGGAGCCGTTAAAATATTGTCTTTTAAATACGTTTTTGTTTTAATCTGTTTTCTTTGGTAGACACTTTAAGGAACAAGCTTTTAAAAAAATATGAAGGGACGTAATCTTGAAGTAAACGTTCTTCACAGTTATGCCCCTTTAACGCTCGTAAAAAGGGACAATACTGTACAAATTATATTTCTTATTTCGAGAAAGAAGGTTTAATTAATAATACAAAAATATGCTTTTCATAATATAATGATACGATGAATGCTACTTAGTTTGAATGCCGCTTTATCCCTGTATTATTATCTGTCTTCTACACAGTGATAATAGCAGTTAGACGGCTCTTGGGTCACTCGACATGCTGACAGGAAATGACTAACCGCGAGAAAATACGGAAAAGCTGAAAGTTTTGTTATACTGAAAGACAAATTCGCAGTTGCTTATATCTCCTGAACATATTTCTGAGGGAACATACGAATGAAAGAATTGTTGTGAGATAAGGTGCCATGTAAAAAATGGCGAGTGATAAATCTCCAAGCCTCGTCTGATAACACTCTATTATTTAATTATGTTGTTTCCGCTTAACTAGTCTTTCACAGACCAGGAAGTAAACGAACAAGACTGATAAACAAGTAAAATGGCGCACTGCGACTACACGGGAACTGTGTTGCTTGTGTTGTTAGAAATGTTGTCTTTGTGTGCTGTACAGTGCAACCAGATGAGTAAGTATTCAGTTCTGGAATATCTTTCAAACTCTAATCACTTATATTCATTTAGACTGACCTAAGAATGTGTAGTGATTGAGCTGTGCTAAACCATGGACCTCTGTAGTTATTAGGGTTTGCTAAACTGTGAAGTTTTTTAAAGAACATCACAGCTTCTGAATTTTGTTGCATGTAATGATAAAGCTTAAAGTCTTTGATTATTATTTAGCATAATTTTGGAATTTTGTATAGTATACCTCTCACAAAAGTAAGGCACATTATCTATATATAGTATACAAAAACAAGACCAGTGCATCTATGTCTTTGTCAATGGCTCGTGAGTCCTACTCTAGTAAGTCCTTGCAGTGGAAGATAATATTACACATTTTATTTACAGTTCTTACAACGGCTTCCGTAATTGTAGACAGCAGACTCGCTGGCAATCGGTGACACACACCGAAACACAATCAATAGCGAAATACTCTCTCACACAAGATAGTGTACCAACTCTCATAGCATAATATACCATCACACAAAGTATAGTGCACTCCTCACATAGTCTAGCATATCCTCTCACATAGTCTACTGTCTTACATAGTGTAATCTCTCACATTGGATAGTGTTCCACCTTTCAGAGCATAGTATATACTATCACATAACATATTATACCCTCTTCTGAATTCTATATTTTTAAACAGGAAATGTGGCTATTTACAAAGAGTGTGGCATCAGTTCTCGTCATAGTGAAAACGAAGGTCTGTATATCTCTGGAAATTGCTCATCCGCGATCAATGGAAACACCAACACAACATTTGACATTACCAAGCAGCCACCCAACTGCATCCACACCTCGCTGGAGGACAACAGGCCCTTCTGGTGGGTGGATTTGGGACAGGAGTTCACAGTTCACAAAATTACCATCTACGGGCGCCGTGGACGTAAGAGAAACCTGGCCAAGCATGGCTTTGTCCTGTGTCAAGCCATCTTTTTTTTCATTCAATTCCATTCTATTTCCTCTTCAATTTTCCTTTAACTTAACTTTTCCTTGCTGTTGCTGTTCAAATCATTTTTAAATGTTTTGTTTCCAGCAATAAGCCCTCGACATGGTTGGTGTCAAAAGGTAAACAACAATGGTTACAAAAAGTTCTCGCGTCATCAATAGGGGAATGACAACGAGGTGCTGTCGAGACCATCTAGTTTGTGTTCGTCTGAAAGAAAACGCCACAGATTAGGTTACACACGAAGATTACATTATATTTTCGTTGTTATAAATTGACTTCCTCTTTCTGGAGTAACTGAAATACGAGGCATGAGGTAGGGTGGAGGGTGAAGCGGGAGGGTGTCGGAGTGGCAAGACAACTTCTACTTATCGCCACCGAATCGAGAATCGATTGGCCCTGTGTTCAAATCTCGTCTCTGGAGGCACGTAATTTTCTATGGAAGTTAGGTTTGGTCTCAGGACTGGCTGTCATTTGAGTTTCCTACCATGTTCACTTCTCTTCCCCTTGAAATCGTCACTAGATGGAAGCACGTACCTTAAACCTTGACTTTCATTTTGTTTTCTAAGCTCAGCGGTAGTTTGTTATACTAGAGTTTGCTGTTGGTACTTAGTAAGATTTATAAATGCTTCGTATACTGTCCTCATAATTTGCAGAGGAGCAAAGAATGACTGGTGTTAAGGTGTGGCTGGACAGTTCTCTCGTGAAGACATTTCCTGGCGCCACAGAGGACATCACCGTGACTACGGACTTGTCACTACAAGCGAATCAAAGAGGGAGAGTCGTCAACATCACTAGAAACCTGGTTTCACCTTCAGATAAGGTGCCACTTCTTAACATATGTGAAGTCCAGGTGTGGGGTATGTATTAAAATGTATTAATAATAAACTATAAGGACCAACAAACAAACAGCATGCACAAACATAGAAACACACACACACACACACACACACACACACACACACACACACAATACATTATATATATTGAGATCGACTAATATCATTGCACAAAAATATCATTGAGGAAGATGTATAAAATATTTGCATAAAACAGTAAAATGTTCATGTGTATTTTTCATAAGAACATTGAGCAATTAAAATTAATATTTTCGGATAAGCTTGCTTAAGGAGCTTGCTGTTAATAAATAGTAAGAAACTAGTAAACATTCGAAACCGATGCTATTTCCATACATGTTATGATTTAGAATTATTAAGATGTAAACATGGTTTTTAAAGTAGGGGTCAGTAATTTTGTTTGTACTTTATTGCCGCTTGAGCAAATTCCCTCTTTACAGTCTGCGATACTGTGTGGTGGGGAAACAACTGTCAGAATCCCTGCAGCGCTTATTGCTTAGGAAGAGGCGAGGAAAACAGCTGTGACCCAGAGGATGGCTCATGCTTGAAAGGTAAATAAATGAAACGAACACGAACAAAAAAATTTACATCCAAAAACAATACAAATACTCGTATTATTTGTATTCTGAATCGATGAGCATAAGAGCGTTTATCTCCAGTAGTGAGTAGCGTGCACACCAGGACGGTTAACACGGGGACACTAGGTTGATTAACTTAAACATGGAAAGTCCTGTACGTTGGGAATATTTGCGTTTTAGGAAAAAAGAAACAGAACTTTTCTAAAACAAACTGTGGAACAGCTTGATCAAATGAAATGAAAATGAGTTAGCCATCATTGCTCATCGATCAGAGCACTGACCTCAACTGTTTCGTCGTCTTTGTCTAATTTTGATGCACATCGGAAGCGCTGAAACCGTTAATTCCACTCTGGCCATAAACTTGGCTAAGTAGTGTCACACGGTTCAGCAGCTTAGAATTGACCCATCTTGTATCCGGATTAATTGTAATCTAGCCAAACACACTCTCCGCCGACTGCCACCATGAAACGTGTTGCATTCAGCCGTCAAATATTCAGACATTGTAAAATGTTCCAAACAAGCTGCACCAGGCTAACGAACAGAAAAACAACCACAGCTGACCGAAGCGACCTCCAGCCGAAAAAATCCCCATAAAACCTCGTCTTCTCCACGAAGCACCACCCAAGCACCTAGAAGGTGTGATACAGTGTGATACTTTCATGGTGCACTTATGACAAGCATAAAAACCGAACTCACAGGTCACTTAGGTCACGTGATCTAAGAAGTCTTTGGCGCTAGTGAGAGAGACTAACCATGCCAGCTTTTGTTTGAGCATGCCAAACCAACCAACCAACCAACCAACCAACCAACAAACAACCACCCAACCAACCAACCAACCAACCAATCCAACCAACCAAACCAACCAACCAACACACCAACCAACCAAACCAACCAACCCAACCAACCAAACCAAACACAACCAAAACCAACCAAACAAACAAACAAACAAACAACCCCAAACAAACAAACAAACAAACAAACAAACAAACAAACAAACCAAACAAACAAACAAACAAACAAACAGGTTTTTGACGAACTCCATCATTTCTGACATCACTGAAGACCTCTTGTCTCCGTTGCCTAACACAAGCTCTCAGCCCCTCATGTCAGTGGACATCAAGAGAAGAAGTGTTTCCTATGTTGCTACTCTGATGACTCACGTAAATACACTTGACTAAACTGAAGACAACATGAAAAAACCGGAAATTGCGGTAACCTCGCCTCATGTACTTGACCTACGTTTGATTTCCGAGGACTGAGAGAAATCAAAGGGTCGGCAGTCATCTACTCATGAACTTTGGTGGTGTATATGATATGTAAGATAATTGTGACTCTGATGGCGTAAGACACGAACCAGATTGCAAAGTTCAACGACAGCAGTATTTTTATTTCTTCTTTAAAGAGTAAAAGCAGTCACGAGATAAAACAATCATAAGTAACTTTGTTTATAGTTAAGAAAGACATTGACAGATTACAATGACACAAAACATTTATTTTCTACTGGCCTTCCACAAGACTTTTCCTGTCTACCAGTTACATAGTTCTACACATTTATGTAGAGGGTATGTCGCACTCACACACGGATCTTGCCTCAGTTCACTGTATACTGTACAGTACCTACTGTATACTGTGGTGATAACAGGTTGCTCAGACGGTCACTACAACAAGACTAACGGCTGTCAAAACACCTGTGGTGAAGGATGTCATGACACATGTAGCAGGACTGACGGGACATGTCAGTGTCGGCCAGGATGGCAGCCTCCTCTATGTCAACGTAAGAATACAATAACTAAAAACTATTTTTTAAATTGGAAGGTGTCTGTATTAATTAGGGAGTTTGTTTTTATTCAAATACGACGTTTTAAAATAAGCAGTATTAAATATTAGGCAGTTATTAAACGTCTAATGAAAATTAACAGAATTTGTCTTTCATTAACATAATCTATTACAATTATTATTTCATGTAGAAATTTTTAGTTGAGAAACATTTAAAAAAACTAACATTTAATACTTTGCTAATGTAGCATAATGCTTATATAATATCATGCTTGCCTACAGAATGCTCAGACGGTCATTACAACGTGTCTAACGACTGTCAAAACACCTGTGGTGAAGGATGTAACAACACGTGTAACAGGACTGACGGGACATGTCAGTGTCAGACTGGATGGCAGCCTCCTCTGTGTCAAGGTAGGAACACATGTTTATTATGACATGTGTCGAGAGGATGACTACACACTTTCGTTTTTTTTTTTCTGTAAGTTTGTGTCCGACGAGATCAGATGAGCTCGTCTTTAACTCACACATCCGTCAACGCACCTTTGCGAACGTTAAAGCCGTTCATGACAGGGTAATAAAAATAATAATAAATAAAAACAAGAGTTTGACCCCGCTAATCGCAGCCAAACCTCTTATCTATATTTGTTCAATGAAGCAGAGCTCTGAGGGCGGCGAGGAAGGGACAACTTCAAATATAAGAAGGAAAACTATAATAGTTGAAACCAAAAGGTCTGCATGCATTCTTAGCATTGACTGTAATAAAAATATCAACCACTGCTTCTTCAGGAATCTTTCCTACGGTTACTTTCTCAGCGCTTGTTGAATCTTGATTTTTCCGATCACCGGTTGTGTTTTTTTTTTAATTGATTTGGCGAATCAAGAATTTGTCCATATCAATGTAACCTCCTGTTACCAGGAGTTAATTGTCGTTTCTTGTTATCACAAGTATAATATATGCTTGATAACACTTGCAACATTTTGCTTCTAGGTATCTATTTTTAAAGACTCTTATTCTTTACCCTTTCCTTCGTTTTGTATTTCTTCTCAGAATTAATTTAATTTTATTTACACCTAAGTTCGTACTTCAATTTTTACATTCTTGCTGTCGACTGTCTTGGTGAGGACATTAACATGTGTTTGTAAAAAGAAAAATAAAAGATAAATAAACACATCTGTTTACACGTAGGTAATCATTGCCACATCATCCTTGTCTTTTTTCTCTTTATCATTAAACACATTGATTCCAGTCAACTTAAATACATCTTATAATAAAGAACTTTCCGCTCGCAGATTGCTATGCTGGTCGTTACGGTAAGAAATGCACCAGTGAGTGTGGACGTTGTCGCGACAATAAAGCCTGTGATCCTGTTTATGGTACTTGTCCTGATGGCTGCTCAGAAGGATTCGAAACACAACTGTGCCAAAGTAAGTTTGCCAGAACTTGAAATATGACTAGCTTCTATGTCTTTTGTAGAACACAAGTTAATCACAGGTCTTGACAAAGAGCATAAGACACCACTACACACAGTTCCCACAGAGTTCAAGAAGAGACATTCACTATTCCTTTCTTACCCTGTTCTACGGCAGAGACTACTTCTTTTGGATCAGAATGTTTCTCAGGTGGGATGTTCTGCCGTGGACATGTCTGCACACTCTCAATCCCCGCCCAGTACAACTGGACCTGAGTGTTCCTTCCTATTCACATGATATTTGTGTCACATCTGAGATCATTCCAGATAATAGTTCTCGGGGACCTGAAATTCTTGACCTGCTCTATGGCTTCGCCGTTGATAATAAAAGGCTCCACAGGGCCTTCACATCATCTTCCTAGTGTTAAAAACATTTAGTTATACCCTGTTTTCACTGCACCATGTTTAAGTCTACGCAGATATATATATAAATCAGCTGGGTCACATTCAACTTTTAATGTTCAGACTTTATTTTACATCAACTTATTAAAACTGGACATAGAAAATTTAAAGTTATCTTACACAGCTGAGCAAACGGGAAAAATAAAATGCAGTAGACATGACTATTTAAATGGAGCACCTAACAAGTCTTTGTCGGTCTGTCAGTTTATGTTTGCATGATTCTACTTTGTTACAGTAATAATATCGATGCATAATCAGAGAAGAAAAGGGAAATGTTGTTTACATGGTTAATAGCATGAGGTATTACTGGATGTCATCATTTCTTTTTAATGTGCAGCTGCTCACAAGGGAGAGGTCAGTCTGATATGGCCTCTCGTAGGCGGAGTCGGTGGCGGTGCTCTTGTCTTCATTTTCGGCATCATACTCGGCATGTGAGTTGTTTCTTTGTCGTCTCTTCTCAATCTCCTCAAATGAATACAACTGCATATGATCTCTCTCTCTCTCTCTCTCACACGCACAAACACACACAGATGGAAGCTTTAATTCCTTGTTATACTGAATTAGAGAGTATCAGTCAAAGGACTGTAACAATTTTCAGGCGGTTGAAAAGGTGCAGAAGTCAGCAACACCCAGCTCTTCCACACGATGACATCTTGACGGCGCGTGAGCGGGGTACGTACCTGTAAAACTGACTGATAGGTTTTCTCAGAAATACAGAAGACAAACTCCTGTGGAAAAAGCAAAGGCCAGAAAGAGGTTTCCTATTCCAAATAGGCAGCTGTTTTATATAAGCAAAGATGATTGTAGATTCTTTCCTTAAAATTCGTTGTTGCATTTGACCTGCTTTGAAGCTGACTCTGGTGTGAATACAATTTTGTGGCTCATTGGTTCGTACAGCATCCAATCATTAGTACTTATTCTAGTCATTTTGGAGAGTTTTGTAAATATTTAATAAATTTTATTATTTAAATTCCACTATTTTAAAGAGATGATTTTTAATCTTTTCAGGTAAACCGCCAAGTAAAACGTTCAACGAATACGAGAACACCAGCTTCAGCAAGGACATATATGAAACAGTGGAACAGCCCGGTGACTGTAATCAGGGCAGTTTATACACCAGCCTCGACCTGCCTGATGATGTTTATGAAAACATGACTGTCAGATAGAATCCCAGTAGTTTGCTGCCCTCGCAAGGTAGATGGCAGCAAGTTCAGACTTACCTTGAACACACACAGTGGCGTAGGAACCAGGGGGGCAGCGGGGGCAGCCGCCCCCCCAAGGAAAATACAGGGGGGGCAGGAATATCCTTTTGCCCCCCCAATATTTGAGACGTAATTCCTCACAAAGAGCAAAGAACCAAAGAAAGGTAGGGGAACGTAGAGAGGAGACGGTCATCACCGTCACAAAAGCGGGCCCTGAGGCAAGTGGAGGCTCTAACACCTCTGACGATCAGATCGGGGACAGTCCGTTGGTATTGTTTGCCATGCTAATTGCAGGCTGTGTTGAAGCCTGAGCGAAGAAAGCAGCCGGACAGTACATCGGTACATCGAGTGTGGTCTCCCTCCCCCTCCCCCATAATGCGACGCCTTTTCTTTGGCGGTTTTCCTTTGACCAACATAAAACATCCCCCACCCACTCGCTGTCGCCCTAAAATTATCTGCTATCGCTTACAACCATAGGGGCCGCACTGGTCATGGGAACACAGAAAGCCAGTAACGAATTAGTTGCATACCAATACCCCAGTGAGTCTTGCCAATCAGACAGGAACCCTTACACTTTGTGAAAAGCTAGCGAAGCACGAGGACTTCCATCTCACTAGACACCAACGGTTTAGTGCGAATTGACGGCTTTGACTTCACCTAAGTAAGGCAAAGACTCCGAGTCCCTATATTGGTTGTTTTCTTTAGAGACAGAGAGACTGGTATTATTGCTATCTACGACTCAGGGGGAAGTGCAAAAGTAACATTTCTAAAACTACACAAGGCACTCTTTTATCATCAACGACTGTGGCTGGTACTCAACATAAGTTATCTGTGTTATACTGTTTGGTTTGTATATATGTGTCCGTGTTTTGTAGATGGCCATAGAACGTGTCGCATCGCTGGCTCAGCACCGTCGGGTAGCGGAGCGAGGAAGGGGTGGCCCTGCGGCCATTCCCACCCTAGTTTCGTCCCCTGGCCACGGTGGTCTGGCCAGTTTATGGCCCTTAATTATACGGTAGCCTTGCGTCCCTTCCTCTCTGGTCTCTTTGGTTCTCTTTGAGGTGGATGGGGCTATTTTCCCAGGGTGTGTGGACACCGAGTTCAGGTATAGGGCTGTGCCTCTTTGTAACGTGTTTTATCTCGCGGACGCTGGGCCCTGTGGGTAGGGAAAGGTTCTGGAGGTTTCTCGAAGCCTATAGAAACCTGCCACACAGGTATATGTGGACTGGGAAGACGGCGGGGCGGAAGATGAGATTTTTTGCTGGTGGAGAGACCTGTGCCCGTCTCTGGGAGTAGTCGGGGGTTTGCCACGTGCTGTGTGTACTGTCGCTGGAACTGGCGTGGTGTCTAGAAGAGGGTTCCAGCAACCATTTTCCCCGCGTTTGTTGTGAGATAGAACAAAGCGTGTCACGAGCCGTTGGGTGAGTAGGCTTAATTAATATTTACCTTTGTTTTTCCACCCGATGGCTACCCTGGCCAGTATGCGTTGTGAATGCGTTAGCCGGGAGTCATTCTTTTAATTTGTTTTTTCTTATTTAATTCTGCTTTGCCTTTTAACAATAACAGCGTGTGTGATGCTACCTCAGTGTACGTGCGTGCGTGCAGTACCGCCCCCCCCCCATCTTTTTTACGTAATGTGCGAGTGCGAACGCCGTTCACTGTCAGCAGGGAGTTTGCCCCCCCAACGCCGAACATCTTCCTACGCCACTGACACACACATCCCATGGATGAAATATTGAGGAGTGGGTGGAGCAGTACTCTTGGATGTGCAAGATATTTCTTAAAGAGGCGGACTATGAGGGTTGATTAGAACGCTTCAAATGTAGACATAGTTCGAAGAGATGAACGGAAGTGGACATGTAGACAGTGACGCTGGTGAAGGAGGCGTGTGTCGTGGTTCGTTTTTCGCCTTTGGAAGACAATACGAGCATAATTATTTCGAGATATTATACTGTGGAACTTGTATTAACCTATCTAATTGATGGGGAGAGTTTACTTCGTGTAATTAAACCTTTATTTGTGCATTGTATGCAAGCAAACTTGTAGAAGACTGTAGGAAGGAGGTGAAAAGAGATATGTTCGAGTGCGCGCGCGCGTGTGTGTGTTTGTGTGTTGTTTTCCTGGTTTCTTCTTATTTTTATGTAAGCTTTATTATTGTTATTTGTATTGCTGTACATAATATGACTTGAAATGAAAGAAAAAAATTCTGAAGATTGTTCAGTAGGTGGTTAGCGAGAATGACATATATGGAGTTGTAGAAATAAACAGTAACCCAGTCGGGCCAACACAAAAGCAGACATGAGCATTATGCTGGCAGAAACTGGGAAAGTTCAGATTTAACTGATCCTTTGAAGCTCAAGGAAGACAAACTAGATGTGTGATTGAAGAAGTGACGATGCACTATAAAGTAATACGCACTTTGGGGGTCACTAAATTTGACCTCGCCTGACGAAAGCAGAGACCAACGTAGGATGCACACACAGAGTCAGGAATGCAATTTAGGCGCTTATGTGTTTTAGAGAACTCATAACCTGAATCAGGGGAGATAGGTAACTTCTGCGCTACGACTAGTAAAGTATAGGTTATCTCCCCTAACTAGACCTGCATTTCACAAAAAACGAATACATGTACTTCCTTCCCCTGAATGATTGCATTCAAACAAACAAACAAACAAACAAACAACAAACAAACAAACAAACAAACAAAGAAGCAAACAAAATAAACAAACAACTTAACAACCACACAACAAAAGACGCCGCCATTTACAGACGTAAAATAAACCTGTTATACAGAACAATGCGTATGTATGTTTGCTACTCATGTACAATATTTTACAATTAATAGCTTCTAAGAGTGTCCCTCACACTTTTATATTTTCAGTTCTATGGATTGAAGAATATCTTGATGCCCAACGAACAATTATTGTACCCTTTTCAGTATATTTAAAATAAAAGAGTGTTGTAAAAAAGTATTTTTCACTTATTTTATTACCAACCACCTTTCAGAACTCTTCTACAGTCACAAAAGGAAAAGACTAACAGAAAGAGTGTGTGTGGCTGAGAACGAGCTTGGCTGGCGAAGACAACTTTGTGCTGTGGAGAGGCATGAGCTGTACTCAGGCATATGAGCACACAACCTTTCTTTTCTGCGAGTAGTTTGCTAGTTTCTTAGTATTTTTCCACGCGAAATATTTTCTGTGATTTGCAAATTATACATGGCATAGATATAAAAAGGCTCTACATAAAGAGTAAATATTTCAATGCCAGCAACACGTATTGTTTGTTTGCATTATGGATTTGTACTGACACGTTTAAACCTTGTCCTTGAATATATATTTATATAAGTATGGGTGTTTGTGCATGTGTGTGTGTGTGTTTCTAACTTTCAAAATTTGTATCCGATATGCTCTACTTCTTGCTGGTCATTTTGTGAATCAGAAAGAGAAATAAACAGTCTGGTACTGAAAAAAGCTAATGGTTGCATAAACATGATCCATTGTCTAAGAATCGGTAAACAGCCTAAAAATAGCACTAGGGTAGGTAAACAGTCTCAGGTGTTATTTCTTCCGCGTCAGACCTGCACTTAGCAGTTGGTCTTACACAAACCATTCTTGCACTGTGACAACAACTGTTTATTTTGAACAGTGGGGATAATTTTAAAACCAGCATTTTTATCCTTTACAATGGTATGAGGTTATGTCAAAGATATTTTCTGCATTTTGATATGGTAAAACAAACCTTCAATACAGAAGAAAGAACGAATAAGTAACATTTCCTGTATACTTCAGGTGTCGTTTTGTTGATTGTTTTCTTTCGATCGGTCAGAAAAACAAAATAGAAAATATAGAAGTCTCCACATTTGAAGAAACAGTTCAAATAAGATAAACAACATTCTGTGTCAGTTTAAAAAAAATTAAACGATCCATTGGGTCTTTTTATTCTACTGTTTCTGCCAATCTGTCTTCCTGTTGACAACGGGTATAAAGAGGAAGGAAATTCTTAGAAACCCCGAGTTTGACGAGTGTCAGCAAGCTACGGGTTTTCAAAAACAGATTTGTCAGAGTCTGACACAGCAACACGAATCAGTGAGTTATTAATTAATTCTCTTATTTTATTGCTATCCTGATTTTACATACTGATGCGAAATACATTTTTGTGTTATTCTCTTGAATTTTTTTTCCTTATGGTGCTTTATTCTATGTTTTTATTTGAGGCATTTTTACTGTTTATTTCTATATAATTTAAAACTGGAAGAGTGCAACAGATTGTAGAATCTGTACAGCTCTCTCTCTCTGTCACCGATTCCACCCAATAACGGTTTGCTATACAGTTTTTTCTTTAAGGTTAGAGGTGTGAGTCAAAGGTCAAATATTCACTAATACAACCCCTCAACACTCACACACAGGTACACATGAGCACACACTGATACACACACCTAAGCCACATTTTTTCTTGTTATATCTCCCCTTCCCTGTCTGCTGTGCGCTACAGGTGTGCAACCCATGAGGCAACTTCTGACGACAGACGGTTTAAGCGATATTCTTACCTGTAGCTTGAATGCACCTTTATTTAAACCGAAGAGTTCAAGCTATCAGTTATTGTTGCCTCGTCATATCACGGGTCAGGAAAAGAACCTTCATCTCTCCACAGACCGGGAAGTAAAGAAAAGAGGTCTGAAAAGGCACAGAATGGAGGGCAGTGTGTGTACGGGGACTATCATTCCAATACTGTATTTATATGTTGCAAACTTGCAATCCGTCAGCACAAGTACAAGTAAGTACCAAAAGGTGTTTTGGTTTAAGAAATTGTACACACTATTGGTATCTTTGCCTTTACCTTTTTATCGTTATTGGTGGTGAAATAAGAGATCAAACATTTAAAAATCAATTAAGGAAATTTTCATTGATGTACACAGGTATCAAGTTACATGGGGTACACTCAGGACAGTTCTGATGTAACTCTGTTGAAGGGTAGTCTTCTGAACAAAACTCTTGACACCATCAGACGCCTAACATATAAAGCGGAAGAAATTGTGATATCAGATAAAAGTGTCTGAAAAGTGGGCACTACATGTATTCCCGCTAGTTTGGTTTTAGAAAGTCAAAATAAATAATTAAATAAATAAAGTAAATAAAAATAAATAAGTAGATGTGAACCACTATTCACTTGTGTGGAGCTTTCCTTCGTTTTATCAACACATTAAAAAAAATTGTTTGTTTTGTTTGTTTGTTTGGTTGATGTTATTTTTTGATCACCCATTTCTTGTTATATTCAACAGATTCGACCATCTCGCTCAGCTGTGGAGGCGGCTGTCAGAACGAATGTAATCCTGTAAACGGATCCTGTATCTGTCGAAGAGGATGGCAGCCCCCAAATTGCACCCGTATGACCGTTCGTCAGTCCGTCCGTCTGTCATTCTGTGTGTCTGTTTTATTAATAACTCTTAATTAATAACATTAATCACTAATGAAAGACATTCACAGCCTCATAGACCAGGATGCACAAAAGTTTGTAGACCATCAAAGTAAGTGCATACGCACTATCCATGTGTTGTACCTCATGTGTATCTGTGTACGTAGATCTGCACACACGTTTTAAAGAAAAAAAAATGTTAATAAGTGTGGGTATTAAAATAGGTTTTGCGGTGTTGATTGGCAAAATACTTAACTGGGGACCACAAACATTTAAGTGGAGCGTGTATCAGCACTTACAGCAGGTTTGACAGGACAAGTCAGTGACACCCAGGGTGGGAGACAGGCTCAGTGTCGTCAGGTGTCGGGTGGTACCCAGACCTGTGAAGCTCGTAGCAAACAACGTGCAGGACGCGACTGACGGTTATCAGCGCGTTGAGGGAGCGTCACGTGACGCGATAACAGTCTGCACTTTCCTCCTGCTTCCTTCTCCTGCACAGCAACGCAGACATGATAAGTCCTATAAGCACGCGGGCTCAAACTAAGCTTTGATATCCTGAACCTCCATGTCGTACTTTCCCAGTGTTAGGTTGTCTAAAAAAGCCGAGCTTTCGTCAGATTTTTCCAACAACTTGACAAACTTTCGAAATCCACCAACATAAAACTCATCATTTTTCTATAAATTTGTAAGAGCAGCGGTTAGCTTCTATTGATGTTTAAAGGTGAGATTTATCATCATTTGGTGATGGTTAATGTCGAGGAGTAAGTAAAACATTCATAATTAAAACAATAACAAAAAGCAAGAAAAAAAGTATGAAGTTTGATCAATATTTCTCAAACATGGCGATTAAACATTTCCTATTTTCAGTTTTTTTTGAGACAATAATTGTGAGCATTTCGGTGAAAATGCTTTTAATGATCATTTATAAAATTGAAATATTCACTGACGGAGCTTTGTACTTTGTAATCAGCTGAGACACGAGTAATTTCCTGGTGACAATGAGATAGTATTATCAACTGAGTTAAAAAATATTCTTTACGAGTTACATTAATGTTATCAATAGCCACCTCGACAAATCCCATGGTGAAGTCGTTCCTTTTTTGTAGGCATTGAACACGACTTTAAAGAATTTATTTAAGTTCCGAGGGCGCTTCCACAAAGAGGAGGAGCGATCTTTTCCATGCACTGCTGTTTGGCTTTGTGAACACACTTTATTGGTGTCCAGAGTTAAGGAACTTACATTGTCATTTTGAAAACACGATGAAATACCCTTTTGCACCATATTCAACCTCATTTTAATATAACAACAAAAAATAGACGCTTTTAAAGCTTTCACGGAGGTCGGAATTGAATTGTTTCTCCTATTTTACTGTAAATCATGGTCATTAAGAAACCACTGACATCATGAAATGTCTGAGATTTCTTTGTCTGTCTCGTTATTGCACTTAGTAAACTGAAGGGCCCAAACTATAAAAACTTGACACTTCATGTGTCATGGTTAAAGAAATATCTTCCCTATATGGACAGGGAAGTAGCGAGCAATGGCTGTACAGAGAAGATAGCATGGCGGGTTGCATCTGCTCGATGTTTGTAATGCTGTCTGTAGTTATACAAATACAGTACATACCTGTTGTACAATTACAGCAAACAAGTAAGTACAAAATGTATTTTGGTTTAATATAATTTGCCATGTCAGTTCTGATTCGTTTCCTCTTTCCCGTTCCAGGTATTAAGGCAGGAAAACGAGTTTCTTTTAAAATTTCATTGATGTGCAGCGTTGATGTAAGAGTGTAGATGTGAAATGTTCAGCTCAAAGCCAGTAAACTTATGCTGGTGCACTTTTATACAGGGTTGAATTAGCTTTAGCACAAAATTATTACTCAGTCTGGTGGTGTTATTGATGTAGATATGTGCTACTTGTATTCGTGGTTTTTTCTTTAGAGACTCTTACCTTGACAAATGATTTTATATTTAAAGAGAAATGACGACTAAAATAACAGACATTAAAGCTCTGAATCGCTTTTGCTAAAAATTCAGGTTGCAAAATTGCAAAAAAGTAGCCATGATTGTTTTCGAATGACATCATTGCGGTCTTTTGGGGGGCAGAGAATTCATTTCTAAGGGGGGATAATCGTAACGCTGAAACCACGGATTTAAGGATCGTGCTATACAATTTTGAACACACCAAGGAAGAGTGGAGAAAGGTGATAGAAAAACCATTGTCAGATGGTACCTTCCATGTCACGAATTAGAGTCAGTGAGAGAGAGAGAGGGAGCGTGGATATAGAAAGATCTTGTGAGAAAGAGAGAAAGACAGAGAGGTAGTTCACAAGTCAGGAAGTATTTTCTCTTATCAGTGAGAATAAAGGAGATTAATATGACATGATACATACATTGAAAACAGGAAAATCACTATTTGTCAGCTTCGTGAGGAAGCGTGGTGAGTGAATTTGCACAACTTCGACTACACAAAGCTTATAATTCTCTGTTCTTTGGCAATAAATTGAAATATTTTTGTGAGATTACAGCTGGTTGTACCAAGACTGTTGCAGATATAAGATTCCCATTAAAATAATTAATTCGACTGATTTCTTGCTGAAGACTAATATGTAAATATCTTGTATAATGACAGACTGCTCACAGGGATACTGGGGTATAAACTGCTCTCTCCCCTGTGGACGTGGCTGTGACAAAGGATTGTGCAATCCTGTCAACGGAAGCTGTCAGTGTCGCAATGGATGGCGGGGTTCTAACTGCCAGGGTAGGTCCGGAGAAAAGATAGTAATTCTCTGTTACTACTTCCATCTTGTCTTTTGTTCTTTCTGTCTGACTCTCTTTCTGTCTTTCTTTCTTCCTGTCGCTTCTATCTGACATCCAGCACTCTTCCTCTCTGTCTTGCGAACTTCCTTTTTGACGCCTTCTCTCTGTCTCTCGCTCACTCTTTTCAACTTTGAAAAAAGAACACACTAGGACCTAAACATCTCGTCTGATAGCTGTTATTTCGTAGAGAAGAAAGTATAAACATTCTTATAGACAGTTTCGGTCGGTCTTTCGTGATAAAACAGGTGAATGTGGAGTACTGGTTTCTGTTGAAAGAAATGAGCCCACCCTCGTACACAAGAATATTTACTCATACACGCGTGCATACAAAAACACCAACATAAACAATTGTACACACATTTTAAAAATATATAATTGGTCATGATCGTTTGCTAGCACCGTTTTTGTTGACAGACTGCTCAGACGGTCACTACAACATGTCTAACGACTGTATAAACACCTGTGGTAGAGGATGTAACAACACATGTAACAAGACTGACGGGACATGTCGGTGTCGGCCAGGATGGCAGCCTCCTCTGTGTCAACGTACGAACAAGTTTTGTTTTGTGTACAACTTTGTAGAGCTGCAGACATTAAAAATGAAATTAAAGGATATCATAATCTTTTAACTTATTTAACAACTGTCCCTAGACACTTTTTCAGATGAAGTATATAAACGCACACACTCTCTCTTGCATACAGACAGACGCATGCTCGCGCACACGCACACATATTCATATAAATCTAATCAATATTTTATTTACTCATGGTGTGTAAAACAGAATGCTCAGACGGTCACTACATCGTGTCTAACAACTGCCAGAACACATGTGGTGAAGGATGTCATGACACGTGTAACAAGACTGACGGGACATGTCAGTGTCGACCAGGATGGCATCCTCCTCTGTGTCAACGTAAGAACAAATTTGTGCACAAAGTTGTCAAACTGTAAAGTCATTCAGAACGACACTAAAGCATGTAACAATGATGTTTTTCACAAGTGTCTACAATTAGATATAAAAGCACTTGGAAATATGACTAATAAATTAATGAATTTGTGACACACACACATACAGTCCTAGATTTTGAAGTAATTAATATTTTCGTGATGTTGAAACAAGATTGCATGGACGGTCACTACAACATGTCTAACGACTGTCAAAACACCTGTGGTGAAGGATGTAACAACACATGTAGCAGGACAGACGGGACATGTCAGTGTCAGACAGACTGGCAGCCTCCTCTGTGTCAGTGTAAGTCTGCATTTACTCATGACAGGTATAACTCAAATAGTAGCCTCTATTATAACTCACATGGTAGCCTTTGTCCTGAGATACAATGATGTTAGATTCAGGTACGAGCTTTTTAATCACAACTTTAATACAAACTGTTGGAGCTGGAACTACCGTGGATGCTGGCATCAGACTTCTCTCTCTCTCTCTCTCGCTTCAAAGCTTTTTAAAAATTTTTATTTTCTCATTTTTCTCATTTTTTTATCAGTTTTTATCCTCTGTCTGACTCTTACCCACGCACTTATGTATGTATTAATTGTAATTTGCTTTATTACACTGTAAGTAGTTTATAAACGTAGAATTCAGGCTCTAAACATAACCAGGCAAGGGAGACAAGAAGTAGTTTAGGGTAGAAATATTTCTGTTCTCTTTAGTCCAAAGGGAGACAATGCATTCTTCGTTTGTGCTAAATCTATTCTGAATCTAATATTAGAAAATGATGCAGGTGAATAATTAATGAAGAAAACAGTAAAACAAGAAGAAGGCGGAGATTTTATAGTTTTATGATCTTGTTTTGCTTTTTGAATGCCTGCAGACGAGAAGAGCAGCGATGAGAAGGAAAAGACAACTCTGATATGGCATCTAGCGGGCGGGATCGGCGGTGGTGTCTTCATTTTCCTCATCGGCACCTTGTTCGGGATGTGAGTTGTCAGGAAAGACATTAAACTGTTTTCCTCTTTAATTTTTAGATATTTGCAAACACACGTGTTGACAGTCTCTCTCTCACAGGCGTACATAAACATTTATTAAAAACCTTACGCACATACAATTTTACACACAACCGACCACTGCACACTGAAGTATGTTTATTATGGTACGTCTAAACCATTCAGACTCATGATCAGTAATTCAAAAACCTCAGTTCTTGCCATCAAACAGCTACAAACAAGAAATAAGAAGCTCAGAAGTAAAAGAAATTACTGGTGATATGTAAACAAGAAATTACCGTATCATTCAAAATATGTTTGTGAGACCACCGTAGTCCCACAGCATCACTGAACCACAAGAGCTGTAATCAAGTCACTAGAATGCTTGTGTAGGTTGTACAATGTGTCTTCTTGTTGATATTAGAGTATAATTCAGTATAGATTGTTTGTGAAACGGGCATTCTTAGTGTTATTATTATATTATTTAGACTAGCTCGGCTGTGAAATGCGCCTTCTTGGTGATATTAGCGTATTATTGAGTATAGCTGGGTTGTGCTGAGGCTGAGATGTATGCATGGCAGGTGTCTGGGAAGGTGCAGGGGTCGAGAACAACGGCGATGGTCTATACCCCCACTTGCTGATATCTTGTCACCGTGCGATCAGAGTAAGTATTGCTGGCAGCAGAATAAAACATTTTATTCAAAATATGAGAAAGTAAAAAAAAAAACAAAAAAAAACAAAAACCCACCCCTAAACAAAAAACCAACAAAAGAAAAGCAATAAAAATAAATAAAAATAAATTAATAACATTTCCTCAAAACAAAGTGTATATCTAGATATATTAAACTCATAATTTTATTCAATTTTTAACAAAATTGTCCTTTCTGTAGAATGTAGAATACAGTTGATAAAAATATTTATACATAAAAGCGCACAGCTGTAAATGTTCCACAAATTTTCTTTGCAGGTGAACTCCAACCGCGAAATTATGAGAATGTCCTCAGCATCTCCTCGCACGAGTACGAGGCGCTGGACAAGCGTGACGTCAGCCAGAAGGCTTCAGGCACCCACGTTAACCGTCGTGACTACGAAAACACTCCCGTCACTATGACAACGGGTGTCCACCATAGCTCCCAGACACTAGACCCAACAGCACTTACATATACATAACTAATCATAATTATCTGTTCTGTAGACTGTTCATAGACACTTGGACCATAAATTATTAACTGTAAAAAGATTCTTAAAATATCAACTCATATTTTTAGGTGAGAGTAAAATTGTTTTTGCTTTAAAGACTTTTAGCAACACTTTGTGACAGAATAATCAAATATTAAATAGCTGTCTAAAATATGCTTTTAAATGGTTACTAGATGAATTTTTTTTACCATAATAAATGATTTCAAAAAATGTGCTATTATAGACTAGAAATTCAAGTAGAATATTCAGTTTGGTAGCAGCAGATGATCGTAGTATTGTGGATAAAGGATCAGCGAAAAAAGCCTGACAAGGGATGATGTTTGTGGATTCCCATGAGTCTCCGAGATGCTGGGGAAGGTGCGACCTTGCTCGTTTTCTTGAATCAGTTAATACTGCAAAAACAAAAAAAAAAAAAACCAACAACAAGAAAAAAAAACAAAAAAAAAAACAACAAAAAAAACCCCACAACTGTGAACTAGTGTGCTGTGTACTGTTTACACAAAAGTGATCACCGAATTTACAAATGCTCTATTATCTTACTCAAGTAAGCATGCTGTCGATAGACTAACGGCTGAATACAATAATCATGTTCGTCGTGTACAAACACCATGTTCAATGAAGTAGCAAAATGATGCAACTCACACATAGTTTTCCTTAACTCCTTCCCGAGATTAACAACAACAACAACAACAACAACAACAATGGCAAATTTCTGAGGTTTTGTAAACGTGTACATGTAGGATCAGAGTTATCAGACACTTGTCTTGATAGCACTTCAGTCCACTGAGATCTCTGAAATAATAAGCTAAAAACTTACTGTTCTAATGTGAGGTTGATGGCCTCACTTGGGTTGGAACCGCGGATGTGTTGGTCTCGTCATAGCCAGGACTCGTAAAACAAAAAAAAAAAAAAAAAAAAAAAAACGAACACAAAATTTTATATAATAATAAATACAAAATTTGTAAAGCGCATACTCACACTCTTCAGGAGCATGCTCTTCATTCTTAAGAACAAGAACGAAACATGGACAGAATACGACTGACAGGAAAACAAACAAATAAATAAATAAATAACAAATATAAATATATAAAAGAATAAACAACCGTACTAAACGAAGAATAAAATCAAATACAGAAAACATAAAGAGTAACCCAATAACAAGAGCAAGAGCTGAGATTAACATGATATTGCAAAAGGAATAATGTGAACAGCATGACACAGAGGAAGCATAGTTTGTATGGCTTAATGACTAGATTAGTTGATGTAGTGGATGAAGTGTGAGAGGGTAGAGGTGTGCGTGCGTGTTAAAATTCGTTACATGGGTGTGTAATTTTATATATATATATTATTTTATGTTCCTATATATAAATTGTTTTGTGAGCAAAAGAAAAATTTCTGTACCGGATTATATGCCTGGTACAGACAATAAAGATTTATTTATTTATTTATTGAAATATAAAATTTTAAACTTACTTTTTAAGAAGGGGCAATCACATTAGCACATACATAGACAACAAAGTTACTTCCATGTCCTTTTGATAGGACTAAACATCCCTATTCAGCCTCTTCTTCCTACGGGTTTTAACCCATGTTGAATCCCCACCAGAGCCAGACGAAAAATACTTATTTATGCTGCCTGACACCAGCCATTCATCAGGCACAATAGCTGCTGACTTCTGTCCATATTCCCTGATCTCGATAATGTAAAGTTTTTGAAATGAATAAAGTCATGTTATATCAAGAAAACAACAAGCTAGAGACATTTTGCGATAGAAGAACACTAATAAAACTTGAGAATTAGTTTTGAAAAGTCTTATCAAATGCTTTTCCTGGCTTAAAAAATTAATTCATTTCTATAAAGTGTATTTAAGATGATAACAATACACCCCACAATAGTTTTTGAAGATTTCATGATGGACTGATGAACATAGTAAAAAAATTACGTGACAAATCCATAAATGAAAGAGAGAAAAAAAACCCCAACAGAAAATAGAGAATTAAGTTAAAAACATCGCCACTTGATGTCTGCTCTGATATCATATTTACGATTAGTCCAACCACTCAGATCATCGAATCTTTTGATGACTTTTCCATCAACGGATACGTTCACGCATTTCATTCTGTTTATAGCTTCTGCAAGCAAATAGTGAACATAGTCGTGTGGCATGCTTAGTTCAGCAGGTTTACTGGTTGTTTCTCTTCAGTCTACAAGTTTAATAAGATGATAATGACTAATTATGATCATAGAAAAGATGCACTATTGTTTTTCAACTCCTATCTCACTGATAGGACGCAGACTGTGTTTGTTGATGAACAAACATCTCGACATCCTTTACTTTGTTGTGGCGTCCCTCGAGGCCAAGTACTCGGCCTACCTCTGTTTATTGTGTATATAAAGCCACTTTCATCTTGAATCCAGTCTCCCAACATTTATCATCAATCACATGCTGGTGATACGCAGCTGTACTTCACTCCACGGGCTGAGTCTCACTACACTGAATACACACATCTTCCGTAAACATTGCTCCTGACATCCTTTCACATCATACTACAGCTTTTTCACACTTTTTCTTGATCGTCTTTCTTTAGCAATATCATGTTACTCTCAGTTCCTGTTTTTGTTACTTGAACCTCTTTGTGTTTTCTGTATTTGATTTTATTGTTTGTTAGTACTGTTTTTTTTATCCTTTTAAAGCTCATATGTTGTTTGTTTTCCTGTCCCTCGTATGCTGCCATGTTTACTTCTTGTTCTTACGCGCTAAGAGCATGCTCCTAAGGTGTGTGAGTATGTACTTTACAAATTCCGCATTACCATTATTATTGGACACACGCCTCGCAAACTGACAGGACCATGAGAGATGACAGCAAAGAACAGTGACAAGCCTGGTCCTAGCGGTGGATGTGTTTGTGTGTCTGCGTGTGTTTCCATGTGAGATTTGAATCGATGGTATCGCTTGTCTGCGAAAGCTTGAAACTGTCGTCACAGATGTTTGAACGTCGTCTGTGTTAGATAAATGTAAACACATTCGTTTCAGTTGGAGCTTCTTGATTCAAGCCGTTACCATGTGGAAAATTGCATCTGTGTTCTGGCTTCTTGTAGGTTTGGGTGTCAATGGTGGTAAGTAAAATAAGTAATAATTAAAAATAAGAGATAATAAATACATATAACATGGTGTAGTCTAATTTGAAGGAGTTGTACTCCTAAGATGTAAACGCCAGCCACATAAAATATATGTAGCAGGTATCCTCCTTGTTTAAAAGAAGTCGTCTGTAGCAGACGGGCTAAGCTGGTCTGATACTTAGTGTGGACAACGACATATACATCTGCTGTGAAGGAACTGTTAACACGCCTGTGGGACCCAGACATGTTTTGACATTCTGTCAGCCTACGAATTCTTCATAAGTTTATAAAAGAGGAGGCAGATGCTTCTTCTTTAGGATTAAAAAGGTTTTGATCTGCTATCAATCTGGTAAAATTAAAAAGACCTTTAAGAATAAATATAAATGTATTAGCGCAAGGCCGCGATATGTCCCACATCTTCTTTGTGTGCTCTGTTAATGTTTAGTCGAATATACAACACATTCGGCCTACTTTATAGCAGCGAAACGATCGATATAATAATATGTAATAATAACGACGACGATGATGATGATGATATTGATGATGATAACAATATTAATAATGTCTTCTAGTACCAGATTTGACTATAACTACAAAAACAGGGGATAAAGAGCACGCTGATACTAACGCCAATGTGTTCATCATCTTGATTTACGCTAATGAAAAAAACTCCAAGCCTATATTATTAGACGATTTTTTTGTGAACGACTTTGAGCGAGGTGATACTAACACCTTCTACTTGAAACACCGGGGTACATTCAATGACGTATGCGCTATCAGGATCTATCATGATAACAGTGGCTATTCCCCTGCCTGGTATCTGGAATGGGTAAATAAACATTTTTGACACTAAACCTTTTACAGCTTTTAAGTAATCATCATTCCCATATGTACTGAATTGTTCTCATTTAAGATTCTAGTTCATTGATGAACTTCCAGAAATGACTGTATGCAAATGGCTTAAAGAATGCTGTAGATGTCATGTATGGATAAGAGATAAAACAACAGTTAAACTGTTCCCTAGTGCAAACTATCAGAATGCAGAAAAAGTTTAAGATAAAATTGCGAAAGTGCAAGTTTGTGTTCTTCTTCCAGTGTGCAATGTCGACTGCGAACTGCAGATTGTGTTTGGGACTCTCGAGCAATTTACAGGGAGGAGATGTTTCTCAAATTATATATGCAACAAGATGCTAAACAGCACTGTAACCTACCGTTGTCTACAAGTTTTTGTACAGAGCTCGTGGCGCTTTGTATTTTATTGTATAAATAGGTGTTTAGATGTTTTAAATTAGTGGCTGCTGTAAGTAATATGCAATCTAAACGTGCTGACCACAAATTGTTGTTTTTATATTGTTGTCTAACTAGGTAAAGGTGAAATATCATAAAATGCAAAAATCCCGGAAGTTTATTATCAGGAACTGGGTCCCAACAGAACAAGAAGAGAGTACTATCAACTTTGTAATACAGCGCACTCCACCGTGTAGCGCAGGTAAGTGTGTCCTGTCTACTGATTGTTTACTGATTGTCAGAGAAATGCCACACAAATCAAAACACAAACATATAGTTCACCACAGGTGTTAGAAATGGGCATTGCAACATTTCGTGCATATCCTGGAGGTCTTTTTCTTAAGGCCAGGTATCAGTTGTAAAAAAAGTTTTTCTTGTTTCACAGGATAGCTCGGATTTTTTTTATCATCTATGTAGCCCTTGAATGAAGTTTCCAAAAATGGTTTTACTAGGAAAAAATGCACTAGGGAGTCCTTCTCTCAGTGATTTCTAAACAGACCCCATATAAGAAGAGTGGTTTGGTTTGTCTTCAACAGCATGTGAAGTCATATCTGACAATGTATCACTTGACATACATGTATCTTTTGTCTCCCACTACAGGTCCCCTGCCGTGATGGATCAAAGTGGCAATGGTAGACAGCGGATGACAAGGTACACTTCCAATCATTACTTTATCATCTAGCACACCTCTAGACATTCTAATTACACAAAGAGCTGTGGAGCAAGATTGTTCTAAATGTTTGAAAGTCGAATTGCATGAAGAGCGTTAGCAGTTACAGTACTACAAATTGTAATATCTGATCGAAAGTGAAGTTGACTTTGTAGAAGAAATGAGAAATAGGATTTTATATTGAGCGGAATGCCTTTAGATGAGTGTGAGTGAGAGACAGAGTGAGAGAGATGGAGAATGGTGTGCATGTGTGTGTGCGTGTCTTTATTTTGAAGTAGACATTGATGCCATTTTCCGTCTTTTGCTCGGTGTTATTTTTAAAAATCTCTTTCTGAGCTATTTTAATCGATTGTCTGTTTGTTTCGGGTGTGATGTGATTATATATAATTATATAATGTTCAAAGGATTGAGAGAAGTAACGTGGCTTTGGAGCAGATTTCCTGAGGTCAACTTACAGTACTGGAAATTTAAATTTTATTTTCGCTATCGAATCTTTGGATGCATTCAGGACTCAAACACTTCCTTTAATTGCTTGTTTTTGTAGAAACATGCTGGCATGTCATAATAAAGACTGTCCGTTCTTCCATTACTTTTGGCTTTCGAGTTTTTCAGGGGAGTGTGAAAACAAAAATTTACTGTAATCTTAAACACCCTGTCCACGCCTTCTCAACTGAGCGATCCCGTGGTATCGAGGTCCATCTCAACAGGCACCGTACCGCGAGACACAGTCTAGACCGCGGCAAAGTCCAGGGCTCCGGTGCATAGGCGGTCTTAACTTTTCGTCTTAAGATGCCTTGCTTAACTCGCTTTTCGTCTTGGCTAAGTTCGCGGTCTCAAGCCTGTTGCATGAGCGATCTCAGCCTCTTGCTTAGCTGAGAAACGGGTCAGGTCAGCCCGGCGGTCGAGGTCAGTGATATAAATAAATTCGTCCGGGAGCGGCCTTGCCAACCGTATATTCCACCAATGAAAACTGCGCCACAGCGATGGTGCTGAGCCGCGAAAGTCGTCTGCACACCATGGTTGAAATGAAGTAGGGATGTGCGACAGCGAAATATTAGTCTTAATCGAGGAGGTTACCAGGGAGAAGAAGAGGCTTTACCAGAAAAAGAAAAGATGAAATAAGAAAGAAATGAAACAATTTAAAATCTTCCACAATTTCATCTCGCAGTCGTCAAAAACATCCACCAACGGGCGGGGGCAACCACCAGAAACAGTACCAGTGATAAACAGAGAAAGTGATAAATATTTTAGATGATTGCAGACAACTGATGGCCGGCATAAACATCGAAGGTTAGTCATTTTGTTTACCTGTGTAGACTTATTTTATCACGTCTGTGTCATCCGCAGAAAAAGATCTAGATACCGAGAGAATGCAAATGCAAAGCCTATATAGTCAGCACACAACAGCCGGTTTAGAAAATAAATATTTCCATCCGAAATACATTTATTTAAAATGACTAGGTACATTTCTCATTTAGTTTTTGTGACAGGTGGTGAATCATTTAGGCTGGTTCCTCCAGAATTCTTTCATGATAGGGGAGAGTAATAAAATAATAATATTGACATATGTAGGAGGTGCAATATGTGTACTTATGTAGAACACCCCAGTTCCATCTTCTAATTCAATAATGGAAATGCTTTTGTTAGAAGTATATGCAGATGTATTATTTTCTTGCATAACAAGCAAGAAGGAATTGAACATTTCAGACGATGTTTTCAAATGGGAAATTTTAAAAATGTACTTTATATCACATAGATATTCCTGATGGTAAGTTTGAACAAAACATAAAATATTAAGGAAAAGCGCCAATGTTTTTTGTACTTTACTTCCAAAGCTGGCTTAAAATTATAAATTATTTAATTCAAGTGCCAAACATAGACTATGACATAATTTGGGAGGTGTACACAGCAGGTTTGTCTGTACATCCACAGTCAGTTTGGACATTTAACCAGTTTTAACTACAAGTCTAATACATGTTACAGTACCAGTGTTCTACAGTTTAGATTCCAGTAGACACTGATCAGCTTCTGAGTGACATGGATGTGCAGTGTCTACATTCTTTACCAGTTGCATGTTATAAAGTTCTGAAATAGCTATACCTGGGTCTAGTGAAAAGTGCTAAATATTAACTCTAAAGAGAAAAACATGTCCTTCACAATCCCACTAGCAGCATGTAGTAAATATCAACATTACTGCTTTTTATAGTTACTTTGCATCACAAAGAATAACAAGCAAGATAACAAGCAGGTGATGTACCAAGCAGCCAGTATTCCATCCGTCAACTGAGTCATCTGAAGAAAACAAAATACCTGACGATACAAAAGGATCCACAACAAAGATTAAAGAAAGAAAAACTTTGTATCTCCTGGACAGTGAACTTGATCGTGTTAAAAAAGAATCGCAATTGATGGAAATCAAAATAAATCTGGCACAGGCTGAGGTAACAAATACTACATGGAAAAACAGATGGAAAATGAATTGGTAATGCCGGCTGCTCAAAGTGTTCACCAACTGGTTGAGGCGGAAACTGCTATTCAGCCAAAGTCAAATTGAATAATAAATGTTGTGACCATTCAGTTAGAAATTATGACAGCACAATGGAACACCTGATGATTTTTGCTGCTTTGGCAGGGATGTATCTGATGTCACACAATATATTCTGGAGCACTGGATATTAAAGGGGAGGAGTTTATGTATTTCTAAACCATGATGCAAACAAAAGGGTGCAATATATTACAACATGGAGTAAAGACACATACTAACCAGCCCACAAGCAAAACTTGTGCATTTTAACCCTGACAAAGCAAAGACAGTACTTACCGTAGTTGTTCCTGAAGAAAATGGAACCAATTTTTGAGAACATCATTGGTTCTCTCAATGGTGTCACTTGTTGAGCTGTGGGCACAGTTGAGCTTTTCCTTGGCTCTAGT
This sequence comes from Pomacea canaliculata, assembly GCF_003073045.1. Taxonomy (NCBI): domain Eukaryota; kingdom Metazoa; phylum Mollusca; class Gastropoda; order Architaenioglossa; family Ampullariidae; genus Pomacea; species Pomacea canaliculata. The sequence goes on along the minus strand of NC_037598.1, from coordinate 13,512,970 downwards.
GTCTGCATTTTAAAAAAAGGGGATACTAAGCCAATCAGTCAGCGGGTAGCCACTGTCTCCCATATTCATCCCATGTCAATGCCAAAAGTGTCAGCCACTACAACTTGCATTATGCCTTGTTGCATAAAATTGTAATGCCACCATCACCTGCAAAAGACATAGGAAACATTATTGACCCCAATGATTTATATATTTTAGTACTCACATCTCAACGAAACTGTCCATTTTTAGTTAAAAAGGACGATGTGAACATTAACCTATTATGATTATTTACCTCTTGAGCCACATGCTTACATCTTGAGACATACTGCAAGGAACTGCTGTCAAATTGATAAACATGTATTAAATCAAACTATATCGGAGTTTCTGGGTGCTCTGCTACTTTATTCTGTGTTGTTTTACTTAAATACAATGACATCAATTTTTTTAATAATGTTAATGTTAATACTCTAAAACAATACTTGGAGCACAGTGGATGGGCCAGAATTGTGCCTCTGCTCATATGAGCCAAGTATAGCAAACTGTGAATTTTCTTGGATTATTGCTGTCACCAGAGTGAAAGTAGAAAATTTTCATTACTTTTATTGCAAAGTTCAAGTTTTATCCTTTCCAAAAATGTATTGGTTTTGTGGTCTCACGTTTACCTGAGAGCAGCAATAATAACAACAAACATCACCCACTGTCGTCAACACCGTCTTAAGTTCTACGCCATTGTTTTGTTATGTGATTATATTTTGAAGTCATGCTAACATTATTAAATATTTTTAACGTAATGCTGTCAATTACACTTATTAATTATATATTTATGTAGTGGTGGTGACTATATGGTCTTACCTGCAGCAAAGGCGGAATAGATCGGCCTTTTCGTTGAAAATGATGGTCGAAATCATTTTCCACTGTTATGTTCGCTCGACGGAATCAAAAACGATGAAACAAATCGACGTCATACATTTCAAATGGATTTGATGGATCGCTGAAGTAGTGAAAAATCTGTATCTGTCAATGGTATACGCAGGGCAACTCAGTAAACAACACGATCAAGCGCCACTGTCACTACGATAGCCGCCGTGCGGTCATGCGTAAGCAGCGTGTCGCGGCTAAGCAAGGAGTTAAGCCTGGGGGGGACCAGTCTTAAATTTTAAGACTAAGACCGCTTGCTTAGCGAGTTGAGACCGCCCATGCACCGCGCTTAGCAGGCGTCTTAGGTTAAGACAGCGTGCTTGGCTTAACTGCTGTCTTAACTCGAGTTAAGACCGCCTATGCACCGGAGCCCAGCTCAGTACCGCTGACCTAACTTAAAGCGAAGGCGACCATCAAAAGACTGCCCTGTGCTAACGAATGCAAGGCCCACACAATAATCATGATACCAATAACATATGCTTCTTATATATTTATTGTTTATTGTCATCTGTATTTGAAGTGTAAGTGCTTCTATACATAATTTCTATTTTTTTTTTTTGGTTTTTTGTTTTTACTATCAGTCAGATGGGATTTCTGAGAAGAAATATTATAATCAGCTGTACAACAGCTAAATAGTGTCTTTTCATTAAATTTTAAAACTTAATCAAGTCATAGAATGTGAGAGCATGATGGTATTACAATAAGTCAGCGGTACTGAGCTGTTGAGCTTGACCTCGATACCACGGGATCGCTCAGTTGAGAAGGGTGGACGGAATGCAGCAGAAACAGCCACGGCAAAAAACAACCCCCCCCCCCCCGAACAAATAAAAAAAAAACCCCCAAAAAACAACAACAAAACAAAACTAAAAATACAAATAAGAAATTAAATGAATTTGTAAAACCAAGCCAGTTAAAAAAAACCTGACCAAAATAAATCAGACAAACGAGAAACCAAAAAGCAAATAATAGCTTAGGTAAAATAGGGGAAATTTAAATAAGTATCTTGATGATGATGATGATGATGTCGATTTGTAATGCGCAGGTATCCATTCCGAAGAATGCTCATTGCGCAGAAAAAAGAACAAATGAAGAACAAATAAAGTGAACAAAGATATAAAACACCAGGAAAAGAAAAAAAAATGGACAGAAGTGTTTCTTGGTAGATTAAGACTGGTTTGAAAGAAACAGATGGGTTTTCAGTTTTTTGGTGAGGTGATGGTGGAGAGTGACGATGGCAGAGCATTCCACAGCTTAGGTGCCGCATTTTTGAAGGCCCTGGCTCCAGTGCGCTTCTTGTTGGTGTCTGTCACTGCAGGGAGACAGAAGCGTGACTGGGAGCCTGAGAGCAGGGTACGCGACGGCTGATAAGGAGGAACTATTTCCTGCAAATAGTCAGGAGCAGTTTGAAACATGCAGGACTGAGCAATGGAAAGTACTTTGTGGTCAATACGCTTGTTCATTGGGAGGCAGTGAAGGCTCTGTAGGATCGGGGTGATGTGCTCAGTGGACGCCTTTGCATGGGTGACAATCCTGGCAGCTGTGTTTTGAACTCTTTGGAGCCGATCCAACTGAGTAGCAGGTATACCTCACAATGCACTGTTACAATAGTCCAATCGTGGTGTGATGGTAGCCACAGCAAGTGAGTTTGCAGCAGCTTGAGTCAGCATGGGCCGTAGTCTACCTAAAGTCCTCAAAAAGTAGTAGGACTTATCCACAACAGAACTGACATGGTTGAACATGGAGAGCTCTGCATCAATAAACATCCCTAGGTCCTGTACACAGTCAGCAAAGGCTATGGAGGCATCACCGACCTGCACGGCACTAATGCCAATCCGCTCCCTTCTGGCCCTGGGGCCACACAGTAACGCTTCTGTCTTGTCGTCGTTGAGTTTAAGACGATTCCTGGTCATCGACGCCTTCACCGCAACACAACAAGATTCAAGTCGTTGAAGCGCAATCCTAGCCACTGTCGGGTCGGGGAGAAAACTGTTTAGAATTTGTGTATCATCCGCAAAGAACTGACGTCCCATCTGAAAGCGTTCAATGACCTGTCCAAGCTGTGAAACATATACCGAAAATAATAATGGACCCAAAACGGAGCCCTGTGGTACGCCACACACCAGAGGAACTGCCTCAGAGCTTGCAGAGCCGACAATCACTCTCTGAGATCTCTCGGCAAGATAGGAGGCAATCCACTGCAGTGCAGCGCCCTGGATACCAGCGTCTGACGACAGTCTCTGGAGCAGCATGCGGTGGTTGATGGTGTCAAACGCACTACTCAGGTCGAGTAATACTAACAGCACTAAGTTGCCAGAGTTGACACTACAAAGAATGTCATTGGTCACACGAAGAAGAGTAGTTTCTGTGCTGAAGCCAGGACGATACGCTGACTGAAATTTATCTAGGCAGCCATAATTAATAAAATGGGTCATAAGCTGCTCTGCAACCACCCTCTCCAGTAGCTTGGAAAGATATGATAAATTTGACACTGGACGATAGTTTTTACAGTCGGAGGGATCCAGGTTCGTTTTTTTCAACAAGGGCTTCACAACAGCCTGTTTAAAACACCGTGGAACACATCCTGCTCTCAAACTGGCATTAATAATGTCCAAGATGACAGGAAATAGAATGTCCAGAAGTTGAATAATAAATTTAGTTGGTACAGGATCCACGGCACATGAAGTTTTAGTTGATCTCGCTACAAGTTTCCTCAAGTAACTCTCATCAATACACGTGAAAGAAGTCAGCGGAACACCAGCAAATGGCACAGAATAATCTTCCTCACACTCTGGCAACTCACAAGCTGCACTCTCAAGTCCAGCACTAATTTTATGTATCTTATGAACAAAGAAGGAAGACAGCTGATCAGCAGCTGTCTTGACATCCACCTCAGGAAGAACCGGACTAGTTCCGTTCTTACCCAACAAGCTGTTCACAATGTCAAAAATCTTTCTGGGATTTCCACTCGCAGCCTCTAGCTGCTCTTGCACGAATAGCGATTTAGCCTTTTTTACAGCACAAACATATTTATTTCTGGCTAACTTATACAGCTGTCTGTCAATCTCAAGTTTGGTCCTCCTCCACTTTTTCTCTGCCAACCGTCTCTGTTTCTTGGCTTCACTCACCCCCTCACAAAACCACGCACAATCTGGTCTATCCACAACAATTTTGCTGACTGCAGGCGCATGCTTATCAAGCAGCTCTAGTAAAGTCTGATTATATAACTCTGCTAACTCATCAACATCTGTGGGAGGATCTAATAACAACTTTGACTAAAGAGGTCTTCTCTGAAAGCGTTCAGGTCAACCTTCTTCAAATTTCTACACAAAACAGATGTCTTTCTACGCCTTGGTCGAGAAAGATCAGTCACCAAGGACTGCACAAAATGGTCTGAAATCAAAAAAATCCTCGACAGCTGACTTGACCAGTGACTCTGATGGCGCACGAGTGATAACCCAGTCAAGAATGTGTCCAAGTCTATGAGTTGGTTTATCAATCAGCTGACAAAGACCACGGCTATCCAAAGCCTCAGTCAACCGCTTCACATCACTATCTTGAGGTCTATCAAAGTGAAAATTTACATCCCCCAAAATAAGAATCTTCTCCTTTGTGAGAAAACTGTCCAGCAGCAGAGTAAAGTCCTCATGAAACAGAGAATCGGAAAGCTGATCCTTCTTAGATGGAGGAGGTCTATACAAACAAATGATCTCTAATGTCTGCTTGGCTAATGTCAGTCTTGCTGTTATGTACTCAAAGGACCTGTACTGTGTTTGTCTCTTCAACACTGTAAATTTCAAATGTACTTTAAATAAAACTCCAACTCCACCCCTACTCCTACCACTCCTGGGATTTTGTACCCTGTGGCGTAAGATCTTTGATTACTGATTCATCACCTATCTCTTTTAACCATGTCTCTGACAAGAAAAATACATCAAAGTCACTATCCAACACTAAATCATGAATGTCCACAGCCTTGTTGCAGACTGACTGCACATTTAAGTGACCAACACATAGACTTGTCACATCTTTCGTTTCTATTGAAAGTCGCCCGCTCTTTGACAAAGGAAAATTCTCATTAAAATTTAGGTCACCGTTCTTTTTCCCACCATTTGCACCTCGATTGGTGCTTAGGTGTAGTAGTGGTGGAGATTGACATTTGTCATCTTAACAAGAAAGCAGATGCTAATCTTCATAGAAAGTGTAAATTAAATGTTAAAAAGTAAAAAATGCTCAAGAAGCGAGGTACGGGTAAAACTGTATACCAATGACTGTTGAGGGGGTAGTGCTATTTTTCTTTGTTTCATTCACATTTCGTCACTATTTACTTTCCTAAACATTAAATGTGTTAATTGTTGGCCGGGCCTTTTTGCTGGAAAAGGTGGAAGAGTTTGGCGAGCGTGGTTTACATGTAGATGTTCACACGCGCTCGAATACACATTTAACACACTCCTCCTAAATCGTTACAGATATAGAGAGATCTTGTCAGAAAGAGAGAAAGACAGAGAGGTATTTCACAAGTCAGGAAGTATTTTCTCTTATCAGTGAGAATAAAGGAGATTAATATGACATGATAAATACATTGAAAACAGGAAAATCACTATTTGTCAGCTTTGTGAAGAAGTGTGGTGAGTGAATTTGCACAACTTCGACTACACAAAGCTTATAATTCTCTGTTCTTTGGCAATAAATTGAAATATTTTTGTGAGATTACAGCTGGTTGTACCAAGACAACTTACTGTTGCAGATAGAAGATTCCAATTAAAATAATTAAATCGACTTATTTCTTGCTGAAGACCAATATGTAAATATCTTGTATAATGACAGAGTGCTCACAGGGATACTGGGGTATAGACTGCTTTCTCACCTGTGGACGTGGCTGTGACAAAGGATTGTGCAATCCTGTCAACGGAAACTGTCACTGTCGCAATGGATGGCGAGGTTCTTCCTACCAAGGTAGGTCCGGAGTAAAGATAGTACTTCTCTGCTACTATTTCCATCTTGTCTTTTGTTCTTTCTGTCTTTCTTTCTTACTGTCACCTCTGACGCCCCCTACTCTTCCTCTCTGTCTTGCGAACTTCCTTTTTGACGCCTTCTCTCTGTCTCTCGCTCACTCTTTTCGACTCTGAAAAGAATACGTTAGAACCTAAACATCTCGTCTGATAGCTGTTATTGCGTAGAGAAAAAAAGTATTCACATTCTTATAGACAGTTCGGTAGGTCTTTCTTGGTAAAAAAGATGAATGTGGAATACTGGTTTCTGTTGAAAAAAAATGAGCCCACCGACGCACACAAGTATGTTTACTCATACACGCGTGCATACAAAAACACTAACAAACAATTGTACATACATTTTAAAAATATATAATTGGTCATGATCGTTTGCTAACACTTTTTTTGTTCACAGACTGCTCAGACGGTCACTACAACATGTCTAACGACTGTCAAAACACCTGTGGTAGAGGATGTCATGACACGTGTAACAAGACTGACGGGACATGTCAGTGTCGACCAGGATGGCATCCTCCTCTGTGTAAATGTAAGAACAAATTTGTTTGTGCACAAAGTTGTCAAACTGTAAAGCCATTTAAAACGACACTAAAGCATGTAACAATGATGTTTTTCACAAGTATCTACAATTAGATATAAAAGCATATGACTAATAAATTAACGAATTTGTGACACACACATACAGTCCTAGATTTTGAAGTAATTAATATTTTGTGATGTTGAAACCAGATTGCATGGACGGTCACTACAACGTGTCTAACGACTGTCAAAACACCTGTGGTGAAGGATGTAACAACACATGTAACAAGACTGACGGGACATGTCAGTGTCAGACAGACTGGCAGCCTCCCCTGTGTCAGTGTAAGTCTGTATTTACTCATGACAGGTATAACTCAAATAGTAGCCTCTATTATAACTCACATGGTAGCCTTTGTCCTGAGATGCAATGATGTTAGATTCAGGTACGAGCTTTTTAATCACAACTTTAATACAAACTGTTGGAGCTGGAATTACGGTGGATGCTGGCATCAGACTTCTCTCTCTCTCTCTTAAAAGTTTAAAAAAAAAAATTTTTGTCATGGATTTATCCTCTGTCGGACTCTGACCCACGAACATATGTATATATTAATTTTACTTTGCTTTATTACACTGTAAGTAGAATTCAGGCTGTAAAGATAACCAGGCAAGGGAGACAAAAAGTAGTTTAGAGTAGAAATATTTCTGTTCTCTTGAGTGGAAAGGGAGACAATGGATTCTTCGTTTGTAATGTGAACAGCATGACACAGAGGAAGCATAGTTTGTATGGCTTAATGACTAGATTAGTTGATATACTGGATGAAGTGTGAGGGGTGTGCGTGCGTGTTAAAATTCGTTACATGGGTGTGTATGTTTATATATATATATTTTATGTTCCTATATATAAATTGTTTTGTGAGCAAAAGAAAAATTTCTGTACCGGATTATATGCCTGGTACAGACAATAAAGATTGATTGATTTATTGATTGAAATTAAAAATTTTAAACTTACCTTTTAAGAAGGGGCAGTCACATTAGCACAAACGTAGACAACAAAGTTACTTACATGTCCTTTTGATAGGACTAAACATCCCTATTCAGGGCCGCCGAGAGCCAGCCCGGGCCCCGGGACAGACCTCTCCGGGCCCCTTGTAGTTGTAATCGTAAATTATTTTCCCAGTATATAATGTATGTTTACAATTCGAATCTCAATATCTACGCTCAAACTCAACTTCTGCATGTGTAACGCTTGGGTGTTCTGTCCTTAGACCTTTCTTTAAAAGAAAAAGAAAAGGAGAAAAAGAAGAAAAAAATCCACTGACCAAGGCCGGGCCCCCTTGACAGCCACGGGCCCGGGTACACCAGACCCCCTGTCCCCCCCTCTCGTCAGGCCTGTCCCTATTCAGCCTCGGCTTCCTACGGGTTTTAACCCATGTTGAATCCCCACCAGAGCCAGACGAAAAATACTTATTTATGCTGCCTGACACCAGCCATTAATCAGGCACAATAGCTGCTGACTTCTGTCCATATTCTAGGATCTCGATAATGTACATTTTTTGAAATGAATAGTCCTGTTATATCAAGAAAACAAGAAGCTAGAGACATTTTGCTATAGAAGAATACTAATAAAACTTGAGAATTAGTTTTGAAAAGTCTTATTAAATGCTTTTCCTGGCTTAAAAAAGTTAATTCATTTCTATAAAGTGTATTTAAGATGATAACATTTCATTTAAAATGGACTGATGAACATAGTAAAAAATTACGTGACAAATCCATAAATGAAAGAGAAAAAAAAGCAACAGAAAATAGAGCATTAAGTTAAAAACATTTTTGCAACATATAAGTCTCTTGATTATGTTCTGTCATGACATTGTCTTCAATTTTGTTTTGATCTTAATGTCTCTATTACCACTACTTATAAAAATGATGATAATGATGATGATGATAATGATGATGATAATGATGATAATCATCATAAAGGTTATTTTTATAGCGCCATATCCCAGCCCTATGAGCAAGCCCATGGCGCTTTACAAATGATAATTACTTTATATTTTTTGCGACTCTAATAACCATAAAAATAAAATATATGTTTAAGTTATTTAACAATCTAAAAAGTCATTATAATTAAAAATAAGCACCTTGTAAATCTATTTTTAGCGAACTTGATAGTCATGAATATTCATGTCCGCGAGACTGGCTCAACGTTGGCGGCCAAGGAAGCGGCTTTGCTAATCTTCCGATCGCAGTTTGCTTGGGGAATGCTTGGCACTGAGTAAACGAATGTTACAAGCTTTCCCCAAGCTTGGCCCACGGTTGGCCGAATTTTGCGCGTTTGGGATTGTTATTATATTTTATAATATTTCCATGATTGCTCCTCACACATTTTTGCATTTTAAGTTACATGAATTAAATACGTAAAGAAAATGTATTTGACACTTTTAAGTACATTTCAAATAAAAGTGTGTTTATAATAGTTATTTTATTGAAATGACGTGCGCGACTGATCAGTTTTACACAAAAACACACAAAAGCTCTCCACAACAACAGCAAAGCCCAGTGAGTATAGTATAATGAAAGAAATATCGAGTTCATATGCAACTCATACACACACACAATATCTTTACAATAACAGCAAAGCACAGTGGGTATACTAGATGCATTTAGTATTTAGATGCATAAATAAAGTTCTATGTGTAAAGCACTTGTCGGTTTGGGGTTTAGTTTAGTAGAGATAAATAAGTCATCAGCTACTCTAGTTGTCTGATGAAATTTGAAACTTAAAATAAGAAATTAAATTGAATAGGATAATTTCACACATTATTTTATGAATGAGACAACTTTTATCTACCTTTGCAATGGGGTGGCTGGAAACCCATTTTACAGTTGGCACATTTGCCGTTGATCTTGTCACAGACAGAGCCATCAGCACAGGGACCACAGGTCATGGAACAGTTTCCATACCAACCGTCGTTACAAACTACACCAGGGTGAGGGACATGGTGTGCCAGAAAAAAGCAATTATTTTGTTTTCTTTAATATCATCGACATGTACACCCATTCATATTCAAATTCATGAAATAGTCACTAATAGCTGGTTAAGATTTAAAAAAATCAATTGTATTCTGCATAATTTTATTTTAGGACAAGGAAGTTTTAATCTTGCTTTTCAAGTTCTTTTGAAATATATCTCGAGGTAATTATATAAAATATTGAGATACACGCACCCCACACCTGCACCTCACAGATGTTCAGCATAGTGCCCTCGCTATCGCAGTCTTTGGTGATGTTGATCACTCGCCCCTTGATGGCTGCTCTGATGTCATATGTATCATTGGTCCAACCACTCAGATCATCGAATCTTTTGATGACTTTCCCATCAACGGATACGTTCACGCATTTCATTCTTTTTATAAAACCTGCAAACAAATAGTGAACATAGTCTTGTGGCATGCTCAGTGCAGCAGGTTTATTGGTTGTTTCACTTCAGTCTACAAGTTTTATAAGATGATAATGGCTAATTATGATCATAGAGAATTTTTTTATGATGACTCTGAGGCTTATGACTACAACGATGATGCAATGACGACGATTAAATTAATACAAGGAAGATGCTGGTTTGCTGAAGTCACATAAACTAAAGTGAGAAGTTTAAACATGATCACAAATAAAAATTGAAACTGTTAGCTTTTAAATGTAAAATCCCTATTTTGTACTTGCAAAATGCTTGGTGACAACCAGTTTTAACTGTTGTTATATGTGGTGGACAGCATTCTTACTTGCTCGTCCATAGATCGTGATGGTGTTCAGGGTAAACTCCTGTCCCAGGTCCACCCACCAGAAGGGCTTCAAATCATTAAAGTCAGTATGAATGCAGTTAATCCAAGGTTCGCTGGGATCATAAAAAGTACCATCATTTCCATTTACAGCTCCTGAGCAACTTTCTGATTCACTATGTCGAGAGCTGCTGCCACACGGTTTGTTTAGCGCAACGTTTTCTGAAAAGAGCAAATTATTGTTCAGAGATTAGAAATATAAACAAATATTTTCAACTGAACATTTCTTTAGATCATTGCTAAAACAAGAAACAAGAGTTCACTTAAGAGTAAAAGGAGGCATTAATATTTGTTTATTTTATTGTTGTTGTTGATTTGGGATGGAAAAGTGCTTCCGCCTAAAGCCGATTTCGCACTGTCGGGAGATGATGATGAGGGTAAATATGGATCTGGTGCAGCAACATCAGATTTCCTATCAAGTACAGGATGTGTAAGTTCTTGACAGTCTTCATCCTGCCGTGCGGTTTCGAGAAGTCGACTCTTCTTGCTGAGACTGATAAACAAACTCCGGATTCGAAACCAAGTGCCTAAAAAACTTGACTGCAATCTTGCACGAAACAGAAGACTAACAACTAGCATCCAGTACTTTTTTCTTTTGCTGGAATGAAAGTCTGGGATGATGTGGCTCTGTGTTATCAGTTACTGACAGGACCTGGTGGAGCTGATTGCTGACGTCGATGTCGTACACAGGACGGAACTGGGAAGTGGTGACATCACATCTCTTACCCTGAGTGTGTGAGTGACGTGCACGTGAAGCATGACGACTGTAACTACAAACAATGTTGACTAGAGATCACAAACACACATCTGTGGGCGGTAAACAAACTTGATGTCTGCCACTGATGCAAGAACACGCGTGAAGCCTGTTAATACATGGAGACATCCTAGACTAGAAACTGCGGCCACTACGTGATGCTGTGTCATCTGTGGAGCTAGTAATCATGCAGCAATCTATGAATAACTACAAATATTATTTCTTTTAACATTAGAAACAAAGCATTATTATTGTAGTTAGAAATATTGCAGCGTTGTTAATTTTTTATATTTTTGTTACTGCTAATATTGACACGCACAGCGCAATAACAACCTGAAAAACTACAGTTAAAATGAAAATTATTCTCCCATTACGTTTTATATCTATCACTACTTTGTAAATGCTCATTGCTATTCTACCAGTGACAATAATAATCCGTTTCTTAATATTGTAGCCGGACTTACCTACCCTCGCTAACACCCTACCATAGCTTAGCGCCAAATCAGTCCATTCCTCTTTGTTGTTGCATGGAAGTGGACGGAAGTTCCCAAGGAGAATTTTCCACTAAAAATTGTAGCTTTCGGTAGTCGGATGTTTTGACGTAAGGGAGGTTGGCAAGGCGTGACTAGGGTGACTTTGTGGTGTAAGCATGAATCTTCTATGGATTAAAAAACTTGATGCATGTTTTTATTAACACTAAAATTACGGTTAGAATTTAGCCTGAACTAAGTTGGTGCAGTGTAGCCATGATGTAGCATCCAGAAACACATTCCCATAAATTATTATAATTTTGTTCTATTGATACGAGTGACGTATGCGAAAACTTTGATAACAAAAAACTACTAATGAATATATATATATAATTGCGAGATACACATAAAATGTAAAAATACTCTACTCACTCCTATGCGCCTGCATGCCGACACACACAAGAATAATGTTTGCATACAAGCACAGCTTGAACATGTTGATGTTGCCGCAGCCTGTTGTGAGCTCCGAATGGTGGACTGTGTGTGACCTTCCTTGTTGGAGACTGTGGACAACATGTCTGGCAGGACGCGGCGACACTTGCAATGGTGAGACTCACAACACCATCCGGCTCTTACGAAATGCATCGGATGTTAATGAGAACTCAAGTAAGTTCAGATGTGTACTAAACGGAAGTGCAGTAATCTTTGCGACTACACAATAATTTTTTAATCTTCATAGAGTAATAGAATTTTTGAAAAAAGATGACTTGTATGACAACTTGTCTGTTAGTTTAGACTTGCTCAAGTTAGAGTAAGAAGCTTGTCTACCATGTTGCTAAATTAACCAGTGGGTAGTGTGATGTCACATATTGTGTCCTTAGACTGTGTTGGAACCAGGACACGTCAGGGACCTTAATGTACTTCCTGTCTCGGCCTGACTACTCTCGTGCTATGTGGGACAACCCTAACTGTACTGGATCATCTACATGTAGGGTAAACTCCTGTCCAAGGTCCACCCACCAGAAGGGCTTCAAATCATTAAAGTCAGTATGAATGCAGTTAATCCAAGGTTTGTTGGGGTATGACCATCAAAGTACCATCTTTTCATACTGAAACTTCTTTAATGAAAGTGACTACCGACATATTATCTACCTTTGACAGTAGTGATGTTTCTGTCTTAACTCTACTGAACCTTTCTATTACATTTGACACTATGAACCACTCTCTGTTCCTTCATAGACTACACACCCTGCACGGGATTTCTAGACCTGCACTATTGTTTTTCAACTCCTATCTCACTGATAGGACGCAGACTGTGTTTGTTGATGAACAAACATCTCGACCTCCTTTACTTTGTTGTGGCGTCCCTCGAGGCCAAGTACTCGGCCCAGTTGTGTTTATTGTGTATATAAAGCCACTTTCATCTTGAATCCAGTCTCCCAACATTTATCATCAATCACATGCTGGTGATACGCAGCTGTACTTCACTCCACGGGCTGAGTCTCACTACACTGAATACACACATCTTCCGTAAACATTGCTCCTGACATCCTTTCACATCATACTACAGCTTTTTCACACTTTTTCTTGATCGTCTTTCTTTAGCAATATCATGGTATTCTCAGTTCCTGTTTTTGTTACTTGAACCTCTTTGTGTTTTCTGTATTTGATTTTATTGTTTGTTAGTACTGTTTTTTTTATCATTTTAAAGCTCATATGTTGTTTGTTTTCCTGTCCCTCGTATGCTGCCATGTTTAGTTCTTGTTCTTACGCGCTAAGAGCATGCTCCTAAGGTGTGTGAGTATGTACTTTACAAATTCCGCATTACCATTATTATTGGACACAGGCCTCCCAAACTGACAGGACCATGAGAGATGACAGCAAAGAACAGTGACAAGCCTGGTCCTAGCGGTGGATGTGTTTGTGTGTCTGTCTGTCTGTGTTTCCACGCGCATGTGAGATTTGAATCGATGGTATCGCTTGACTGCGAAAGTTTGAAACTGTCGTCACAGATGTTTGAACGTCGTCTGTGTTAGATAAATGTAAACAGATTCGTTTCAGTTGGAGCTTCTTGATTCAAGCCGTTACCATGTGGAAAATTGCATCTGTGTTCTGGCTTCTTGTATGTTTGGGTGTCAATGATGTTCACTTATTTAAAGGAGGTAAGTAAAATAATCAATAATTAAAATAAGTGATAATAAATACATATAACATGGTGTAGTCTAATTTGAAGGAGTTGTAATCCTCAGATTTAAACGCCAGCCACATAAAATATTTGTACCAGGTATCCTCCTTGTTTAAAAGAAGTCGTCTGTAGCAGACGGGCTAAGCTGGTCTGACACTTAGTGTGGACAACGACATATACATCTGCTGTGAAGGAACTGTTAACACGCCTGTGGGACCCAGACATGTTTTGACATTCTGTCAGCCTACGAACTCTTCATAAGTTTATAAAAGAGGAGGCAGGTGCTTCTTCTTTAGGATTAATAAGGTTTTGATCTGCTATCAGTCTGGTAAAATTAAAAAGACCTTTAAGAATAAATATAAATGTATTAGCGCAAGGCCGAGATATGTCCCACATCTTCTTTGTGTGCTCTGTTAATGTTTAGTAGAATATACAACACATTCGGCCTACTTTAGAGCAGCGATATGATCGATATAATAATATATAATAATGATGATGATGATGAAGATGATGATGATAATGATGATGATGATGATGATAGCAATATTAATAATGTATTCTAATAACAGATTGGGAGATATCGACAAAAACAGGGGATAAAGAGCACGCTGATACTAACGCCAATGTGTACATCATCTTGATTTGGGCTAATGGAAAAAACTCCAAGCCTATATTATTAGACGACTTTTTTGTGAACGACTTTGAGCGAGGTGATACTAACACCTTCTACTTCAAACACCGGGGTACATTCAATGACGTATGCAATATCAGGATCTATCACGATAACAGTGGCTATTCCCCTGCCTGGTATCTGGAATGGGTAAATAAACATTTTTGACACTAAACCCTTTTACAGCTTTTAGGTAGTCATCATTCCCATATGTACAGAATTGCTCTCATTTAAGATTCTAGTTCACTTATGAACTTCCAGAAATGAATGTACGCAAATGGCTTAAAGAATGCTGTAGATGTCATAAAAACATCTTGAAAGTGAAGGTTATGGATAAGAGATAAAACAACAGTTAAACTGTTCCCATCAGAATGCAGAAAAAGTTTAAGATAAAATTGCTAAAGTGCAAGTTTGTGTTGTTCTCCCTGTGTGCATTGTCGACTGCGAACTGCAGATTGTGTTTGGGACTCTCGAGCAATTTACAGGGAGGAGATGTTTCTCAAATTATATATGCACTAAGATGCTCAACAGCACTGTAACCCACCGTTGTCTACAAGTTTTTGTACAGAGCTCGTGGCGCTTTGTATTTTATTGTATAAATAGGTGTTTAGATGTTTTAAATTAGTGGCTGCTGTAAGGAATATGCTTTCTAAACGTGCTGACCACAAATTGTTGTTTTGATATTGTTGTCTAACTAGGTGAAGGTGAAATATCATAAAATGCAAAAATCCCGGAAGTTTATTATCAGGGACTGGGTCCCAACAGAACAAGAAGAGAGGAATATCAACTTTGTAATACAGCGTACTCCACCGTGTAGCGCAGGTAAGTGTGTCTTGTCTACTGATTGTTTACTGATTGTCAGAGAAATACCACACAAATCAAAACACAAACATATAGTTCACCACAGGTCTTAGGAATGGGCATTGCAACATTTCGTGCATATCCTGGAGGTCTTTTTCTTAAGGCCAGGTATCAGTTGTATAAAAATTTTTCTTGTTTCACAGGATAGCTCGGATTTTTTTTATCATCTATGTAGCCCTTGAATGAAGTTTCCAAAAATGGTTTTACTAGGAAAAAATGCACTAGGGAGTCCTTCTCTCAGTGATTTCTAAACAGACCCCATATAAGAAGAGTGGTTTGGTTTGTCTTCAACAGCATGTGAAGTCATATCTGACAATGTATCACTTGACATACATGTATCTTTTGTCTCCAACTACAGGTCCTCTGCCGTGATGGATCAATGTGGCAAGGGTAGACAGTGGATGACAAGGTACACTTCCAATCATTACTTTATCATCTAGGACACCTCTAGACATTCTAATTACACAAAGAGCTGTGGAGCAAGATTGTTCTAAATGTTTGAAAGTCGAATTGCATGAAGAGCGTTAGCAGTTACAGTACTACAAATTGTAATATCTGATCGAAAGTGAAGTTGACTTTGTAGAAGAAATGAGAAATAGGATTTTATATTGAGCTGAATGCCTGTAGATGAGTGTGAGTGAGAGACAGAGTGAGAGAGATGGAGAATGATGTGCATGTGTGTGTGCGTGTCTTTATTTTGAAGTAGACATTGATGCCATTTTCCGTCTTTTGCTGGGTGTTATTTTTAAAAATCTCTTTCTGAACTATTTTAATCGATTGTCTGTTTGTTTCGGGTGTGATGTGATTATATATAATGATATTATGTTCAAAGGATGGAGAGAAGTAACGTGGCTTTGGAGCAGATTTCCTGAGGTCAACTTACAGTACTGGAAATTTAAATTTTGTTTT
Organism: Pomacea canaliculata; assembly: GCF_003073045.1. Taxonomy (NCBI): domain Eukaryota; kingdom Metazoa; phylum Mollusca; class Gastropoda; order Architaenioglossa; family Ampullariidae; genus Pomacea; species Pomacea canaliculata. The sequence continues at coordinate 13,496,863 of NC_037598.1, read as the reverse complement.
CGCTATCGAATCTTTGGATGCATCCAGGACTCAAACACTTCCTTTAATTGCTTGTTTTTGTAGAAACATGCTGGCATGTCATAATAAAGACTGTCTTTTCTTCTATTAATTTTGGCTTTCGAGTTTTTCAGAGGAGTGTGAAAACAAAATTAACACAATAATCATGATACCAATAACATATACTTGTTATATATTGCATTTCATTGTCATCTGTATTTGAAGTGTAAGTGCTTCTATATACAATGGGTTTTTTTGTTTGTTTTTACGATCAGTCAGAGGAGATTTCTTAGAAGAGATAGTCAAATCAGCTGTACAACAGCTAAATAGTGTCTTTTCATTAAATTTTATAACTTAATCAAGTCACAGAATGTGAGAGCATGGTGGTCTTACAATAGGTCAGCGGTACTGAGCTGTTGAGCTGGACCTCGATACCACGGGATCGCTGGGTTGAGAAGGCGTGGACCGGGTGTCTTAAAACGATCAGACAATTCGAAAAGCACATACAGCCACGGCAAAAAACAACCCCCCGAAACAACAACAACAACAACAACAACAACAACAACAACAAACAACAACAACAACAACAACAACAACAACAACAACAACAACAACAACACCAACACCAACACCACAAAACTAAAAAAGCAAATAAGCAATTAAATGAATTTGTAAAACCAAGCCAGTGAAAAAAAACCTGACCAAAATAAATCAGACAAACGAGAAACCAAAAAGCAAATAATAGCTTAGGTAAAATAGGGGAAATTTAAATAAGTATCTTAACAAGAAAGCAGATGCTAATCTTCATAGAACGTTTAAATTAAATGTTAAAAACTAAAAAACGCACAAGAAGCGAGGTACGGGTAAAACTGTATACCAACGATTGTTTCTATATGTAGGCATGTCTTCTTCTAGTACTACTACTACTGAAAAAAACAATAATTATATTGTCTATTATCAAATCAAATTATTCTTTCAAAATAATATTTCAATTTCTTAACCCACAGCTAATATACACTCTTCATTCATTCTCCTAATTCTGTCACCTGGTCCGTGACACGTATCTACTAAATGTCAGAGAAGCTCCAGGTAAATCTTGGTACATAATGTTGTTGAATTCCAGATACCAGTCAAAGTTTGCAGTGCCACAGGCTGTTTTATGTGATCAAAAGTGAACGTAATTATCAATGCAATGGTTACATACTATGCCAAAAATGCAAGTTGACTTGAGCTGAACCAATAATATAATTACTTAGGTCAGATGTCGTCAAGTAGGTTGGTGCATTAAGATATAAATAAGTCGTTTATTTGAACATTGCAATATTCCATTATCGACATAAAAGGAAAATTTTAATGACTGCCTCGAAATAAGAAAGATATAATGGTCAAACATTGGCTGTCCTTTAAGAGTTTTGTCGCGTGTCACACGAAGCGTTACCTCATGCACGCTGACAAACACACACACAGTCACACAAACACACACACACAGTCACACGAACACACACACTCGCTCAGCCACAGGCGGACACGAGTACCTAGCGAACCTTTGATGAACGTAGACCACAACAAAGACGAAATGAACGGTGCAAATAAGAAGTTTAATGAAAATATAGATAAATATGAGAAAGAAAGGAAAATATATTGAGGAAATACACTTATACGTACACGCAAACACATGAACACCGGGGCCTACCCCACGCAGAAAAACACAAGGTAATGATTGGTTGAATTTATTTGATGGGTCGACGACCCTTTCAATGCAGGGCACGATGTACAGTTGGTCCTCGGCAGTAGAATATACACAAGTAGAATATGTAAATTACCTGGAATGCAGGAATATATTTTGTATCGTTTCAATCGCTCACACTTGCACTCCTACCAACCATTCTTCATTTGCCCTCTCTCTCTCTCATTTTCCACACCCACATTTTCGCCCATGCGCTCTCTCTCCCTCTCTTTCTCTCTCTCTCTCTCTCACACACACACACAATATTAGGCCATCAGCCCCAGCCAGTTGTACATGTTGACCAGTCCTGTGAGTCCAACCACTTTGCTTCATGTTGTTTGTCCAGTATTTTCAACCTTCTCGTTGCGCCTCTTGAAAGCATCCAAAATAAACATGGCGACATTTCTGATGTCGTATGTTTCCCCTCTAGTCAGCCACACAGCCAATGTCGTCTGCTGGTATCCATTGTTTATCAGGGCTGTGTACTTGGTCCTGATATCCACATAGGTTTGACAATGTAGCAGAAAATGTTCTTCATCTTCCGTTTTGTCTTGGCAAATGGGTAATTTTTGATCAAAGTGTCAGAATATCTGTTATTGATATTTATTTCGCTAATTCCTTGTCTAAATCGTATCAGAGTATTTCTGAACTTTTTTTATGGTTAATACTGAAGGATATCTTTCTGGCACAAATTCCTTTTTAAACTGTCTGTAGGTTGAGTACTTATCTATCACTCGTGTGGATTTTGTCTGACCATTTTTGTACAGAGTTGTCGTTCAGTTTTGTTTGAGTAGTAAGATGAAAGGTCTGGCATCTCCTACCCTACCTTGTTCGCACACGTGTCTAAATCCATAGTGGTGCAGGGTATCTTCCATTGTCTTTGCCCACGGTATTTATAAGCTTGGTTCGGGAATTTTGACCTGTCCATGGTGTTTAATTTTAACCAGTATTTTACAGCTCGAATTGTGCTATTGATATATAGAGGGTATCTCTTGCTCTCGCTATATACCATATGGTTTGGAGTTTGAAGGTCTACATGAACCTTTTAATGGCGCTTTCCACAGATGACGTCACGATCTAGACCATCCGTTTAACACCAAAAATTCTTTATAGTCTGTTTTTGGTAAAAATACTCCCACATTTCTATCTTTGACCAATCTATGTGGTACATTAGCATTTCACTTGCTTTTAAATACATAAGCTACTCTGAAAATTTACCAAACGGCCTCCAAGAAACACCATTTGGGAGGCAACACAACTGAGGCTTAGGGGGATAGTTCTACTGAGAAGCATGAACTTGTTCAGTCTTTCATTAAAGCGTTCTACATGAATTCGTGCCTTGGCTACCCTCCTTGTATCCATCTCCTCTTCTGCAGACAGGCTAGCTCGCTTACCTAGAAATGCAGTGAAATTTTTATAGTAGCCGGTCTCGACAAAAGCAAATCCTACACTTTAAACCCTTTGTCCACAAGCAAAACATCTCCTTGTTCAATGTGTTGTAGAATGCCACATTTCTCAAATATTTCAACAAAACATGCAGCACCTTTAGGGATGACTGCAATCACTCCTTTCATTGTGGTGTGGTGCTTGTAAGAGGACTTTAAGTTTTAAGATGTAGAAAACATCCTTACGAAGATCTTCTGTAAGTTCTTCAGTTATTTGTTTGTACGTTAACTTTGAAAAGATTGACATGAAAGTAAAAAACAAAAGATGGAATAATGTCTCATGATAAGAGATAATGATAAGTTCAAGATAAGACTTGCCGAATTCAAAGTAACCCATGCTTTCCATTCTCAAGATACACACCCACAATAATCAGCATGCACAGGTCAAGGCCACTCCCACATACGTCAGAGTTGTACACAGCGAGTCAACAGGGGCTGGGAACCAATTAAATATACTTCCTTTATTTCTTATAGGAAAAACTGTTTCGGATAAAGAACAACTGTCCAGAACGGATTATGTTCGTTAACAAGGTTCCACTGTACATCAGTTTTGCTAGAGAAAGGCAAAAAAGACAGTTCCCTCGTGAACCATTACAAAACGCTGTACCTAAGTACATCAGTAATATAACGCAAGCACACAAAGTATAACTGTTCCAAATCCACAGGAAGTGGCCTCATTCATCACATAAATGTTTTAACATTATTATTATTATTAAAGGACACACGCCTCCCAAACCGATTGGATGATGAGAGATGACAGCAAAGAACAAGCAGGACATGTTCCGGGGCGAGGCTGCTTTTTGCCAGCTATTTGTACCGGACAGTCTGGTCACTACGTCACCCGTGTAGTGGAAGAGGGTGAGGGATGGAGGGAACAGCATGTGACGAACGCTGAATGTTTTAACGTTGAGTGCGGAGTTCCATCTTAACTATCAGTATTGTATCATTCAGAAGATATTGACTCACTGAATACTGATTCTGCTTAAGTATAATGAAGTTCCTGCTTATGTTGATGTTATTATGCACAAACGTCGGTAGGTCCCGATTAGTTTGCTAGCAAGACTTCGGACATTCGATCATCCTTGGACTGACATCGGTGCCTGCCATCATCTCTTGTGATATTCTTCTGGGATGCTCTCTGGCTGAATTTCGACCAGTCTCTGGTGCTGATATAAAGGCAATTTTGCTGAAAGACAAGCTAACAACTTGCCAGTTAGACCCAATTACCCACAATTCTTCTTGTTGACTGCTTAGATATTTTATTTCCTGCCTTCACAAACATTGTGAATGTGACCTTGTGATCAGGTGTTTTCCTATCTTTCTTTAACAATGTGCTGGTGAAGCCACTTCTTAAGAAATGCACGCTTGATGTGAGTGTGTTGAACAATTATCGCCCAGTTTCACACTTCTAAGAGCATGCTCCTGAAAGCGCAAGTATGCGCTCTACAAATTCCACATTATTATTATTATTATTATTATTATTATTATTATTATTATTATTATTATTATTATTATTATTATTATTATTATTATATTATATTATTATTATTATTATTATTATTATTATTATACGTGCCTCCCAAACTGAGTGGACGATGAGAGATGACAGCAAAGAACAGTGACAAGCCTGGTCCTAACGGTGGATGTGTTTGTGTGTCTGTCTGTGTTTCCACGCGCATGTGAGATTTGAATCGATGGCATCGCTTGACTGCGAAAGCTTGAAACTGTCGTCACAGATGTTTGAACGTCGTCTGTGTTAGATAAATGTAAACACATTCGTTTTAGTTGGAGCTTCTTGATTCAAGCCGTTACCATGTGGAAAATTGCATCTGTGTTCTGGCTTCTTGTAGGTTTGGGTGTCAATGATGCTAGATGGAGAGAAGGTAGGTAAAATAATCAATAATTAAAATAAGTGATAATACATACATATAACATGGTGTATTCTAATTTTAAGGAGTTGTAATCCTAAGATTTAAACGCCAGCCACATAAAATATATGTACCAGGTATCCTCCTTGTTTAAAAGAAGTCGTCTGTAGCAGACTGGCTAAGCTGGTCTGACACTTAGTGTGGACAACGACATATACATCTGCTGTGAAGGAACTGTTAACACGCCTGTGGGACCCAGATATGTTTTGACATTCTGTCAGCCTACAAACTCTTCATAAGTTTATAAAAGAGGAGGCAGGTGCTTCTTCTTTAGGATTAATAAGGTTTTGATCTGCTATCAGTGTGGTAAAATTAAAAAGACCTTTAAGAATAAATATAAATGTATTAGCGGAAGGCCGCGATATGTCCAACATCTTCTTTGTGTGCTCTGTTAATGTTTAGTCGAATATACAACACATTCGGCCTACTTTAGAGCAGCGAAACGATCGATATAATAATATATAATGATGATGATGATGATGATGATGATGATGATTATGATGATGATGATGATGATAACAATATTAATAATGTCTTCTAGGAAATGATTGGACTGTAATTACAAAAACAGGGGATAAAGAGCACGCTGATACTAACGCCCGTGTGTACATCATCGTGATTGACGCTAATGGACAAAACTCCGTGCCTGTAGAATTAGACGTAATTGCGGTGAACGACTTTGAGCGAGGTGATACTAACAGATTCTCCCTCCTAAGACTGGGTACATTCAAGGACGTCTGCGAAATCAGAATCTATCACGATAACAGTGGCTATTCCCCTGGCTGGTATCTGCGATGGGTAAATAAACATTTTTGACACTAAACCCTTATGCAGCTTTTAAGTAGTCATCATACTCATATGTACTGAGTTGTTCTCATTTAAGATTCCAGTTCATTTATAAACATCCAGAAATGAATGTACGCAAATGGCTTAAAGAATGCTGTAGATGTCATAAAACATCTTGAAAGTGAAGATTATGGATAAGAAATAAAACAACAGTTAAACTGTTCCCTAGAGCAAACTATCAGAATGCAGAAAGAGTTCAAAACAAAATTGCGAAAGTGCAAGTTTGTGTTGTTCTTCCTTTGTGCAATGTCGTCTGCGAGCTGCAGATTGTGTTTGGGACTCTCGAGCGATTTACAGGGAGATGTTTCTCAAAGTATATTCTACGACAAGATGCTGAACACCAAGGGAAAAAAAAGGATTGCCATTGACGGAAACCCACCGTTGTCTACAAGTTTGTTATACATAGGTCGTTGAGCTTTGTATATTATTGTATAAATAGGTGTTTAGATGTTTTAAATTAGTGGCTGCTGTAAGTAATGTATTCTAAAAGTGCTGACCACAAATTGTTGTTTTTATATTGTTGTCTAACTAGGTGAAGGTGAAACGTGTTATGATGAAAAATTATCGCAAGTTTATTGTCAACGACTGGGTCCCAACACAAGAAGAAGAGAGGAATGTCAACTTTGTAATACAGCGCACTCCACCGTGTAGCGCCGGTAAGTGTATCCTGTCTACTGATTGTCAGAGAAATGCCACGCAAATCAAAACACAAACATTAAGGCCAGGCATCGGTTGTAAACAAAGTTTTTTTGTTTTACAAGATAGCTCGGATTCTTTTTATCATCTATTTAGCTCTTGAATGAAGTTTCAAAAAATGGTTTTACTAGGAAAAAATGCACTAGGGAGTATTTCTCTCAGTGATTTCTACACAGATCCCATATAAGATGAGTGGTTTGGTTTGTCATCTACAGCATGTGAAGTCATATCTGACAATGTATCATTTGACATACATGTATCTTTTGTCTCCTACTACAGGTCCTCTGCCGTGATGGATCAACGTGGCAATGGTAGACAGCGGATGACAAGGTACACTTCCAATCATTACTTTATCATCTAGGACACCTCTAGACATTCTAATTACACAAAGAGCTGTGGAGCAAGATTGTTCTAAATGTTTGAAAGTCGAATTGCATGAAAAGCGTTAGCGGTTAGAGTACTACAACTTGTAATATCTGATCGAAAGTAAAGTTGACTTTGTAGAAGAAATGAAAAATAGCATTTCATTTTAAGCTGAACGCCTGTAGATATCTGCGTGTATGTGTGTGTGAGTGAGAGATGGAGAATGGTGTTCATGTGTGTGTTTGCGCTTGTCCTTATCTTGAAGTAAACATTGATGCCATTTTCAGTCTTCCGCTCGGTATTATAAAAATGTTGCTAAAAGATTGTTAAAAATCGCTTTCTGAGCTATTTTAATCGATTGTCTGTTTGTTTCGTGTGTGATGTGATTATATATAATTATATTGTGTTCAAAGGATGGAGAGAAGTAACGTGGCTTTGGAGCAGATTTCCTGAGGTCAACCTACAGTACTGCAAACTGAAATTTTTTTTCGCCGTCTAAACTTTGAAGGCATCCAGGACTCAAATACTTGCTGAAATTGCTTTTATTTGTAGAACGTTCTGGCATGTCATAATAAAGAACGTCTGTTCATGCATGAATTTTGCCTTACGAGTTTTTCAGTGGAGTGTGAAAACAAGTTTTTACTGTAAAACTTAAAACGATCAGACGGCAAAGCATAAACAGCCACGGCAAAAAACAAAAACAAAACCAAAAAAATATATATATATACCTACAGAAAAAAACCAACAAAACAAAACAAATTTAAAAAGACAAAGAAGCAAACAAAAGAGTTTGTAAAACCCTGTTGCTGACTTTACACGGGGTGAAACCATTATTTTGATATGTGGAACATTTCGGTCCCTGTACATGATTCTTGTTACCTACGGGCTATGTGCGAATGTCGAATTCCAGATAACAGTCAAAGTTTGCAGTGCTAGTGGTTGTTTTATCTAATCACAAGTGAACTTGCCTTTCCTACAGCAAAAAAGAAAGGCGATTTTAATCTGAATGTGCAGTAAAACCAGTGCGAGTTTACTTTGCCACATGCGGGCTTAAAGAATCAGAAATAGTAAAAAGTTTTGTCATTTTTGTTATCGTTTAAGTGACTTCTATCTTCGCGTTGTATTTGAACTGGTCTTTGTATTACATCGTGATTTGGAATAAATGAGTGTGACATGTGGAAATAATTCAAGTGGTGACGGGGTTTAAACCTTTGTTCTCCAAAGAATGACAATAGATGTCTCATCCTGACATCGACAGAACATTTGTCAGTCACACACAAGCAAGACAAAACTTTGTTCCGGTACTCAATTTTTAAGTGTCTGAAGCAACCACAATAATTTTTTACGGTGAAATCTAGAAATAACAGCTACTGAATAAGTAAGTTTAATTAAAGTAGAGGAATAAGTCTCGAAGTGCATTCAACTTGGTAGGCTTGCTCTGTCTCTCCTTTTATTCATTATTCATATCATCAATGCATGAAGGTCTGAAAATGATGTTGAAGACCATTAAAAGACGAGAGCCTAAACAATGAATGTTACTAAGCCGGAAGCTTTGTATACACCAGTCTCGTTCTAGTAGTGTGATGTGATTCAGTCTAACATACAGCACCTTGAACCTTTCCAGATACTTTCAACCTTATAACTGGCGATTTAACTACTACAGGTTGATGAAATCTCTACCGAAATACCAACAACACGTTACATGCGCAACAAGTGGGGGGCAAGATGCTTGACCTCTTTCACACCAAGGTGAAGGACGCGTACACGTCACTGCTACATCCACCACTTGGTCTCTCAGATCAGAATCTGGTCAACCTTTCCTTCATACATCATATACCGCCCATTAAAGAGTATTAACGGGGTATTTAGAGGCGGGTATAGGGAGGCACTAAAGGCAGTGAACCGTGAAGTGTGAAGATTAATTGTTTTCTAATACGACAGCCTGCTTCGAATTTTTTTTTTATTTATTTATTTATTTTTTTGAGCAGCAATGTCAGTCTGGGCTCTGTGTTATCAGTTACTGACAGGACCTGGTGGAGCTGATTGCTGACATCGATGTCGTACAGAGGACGGAACTGGGAAGTGGTGACATCACATCTCTTACCCTGAGTGTGTGAGTGACGTGCACGTGAAGCATGACGACTGTAACTACAAACAACGTGGACTAGAGATCACAAACACACATCTGTGGGCGGGAAACAAACTTGATGTCTGCCCACTGATGCAAGAACACGTGTGAAGCCTGTTAATACATGGAGACATCCTAGACTAGAAACTGCGGCCACTACGTGATGCTGTCATCTGTGTAGCTAGTAATCATGCAGCAATCTACAAATAACTACAAATATTATTTCTTTTAACATTAGAAACAAAGCATTATTGTTGTTAGAAATATTGCAGCGTTGTTAATGTAGTCATGGAAACTGATGTATTGTCCTTTTGATGCGGGCGTGTGTGTGTGTGGGTGTGTGTGTGCTCACTTCTGCCATTGCTGATGTTATTGTTGATGTCTAGAACTAGAAGATGAAGTCTCCAAGACCAGGGAAAAGGCTGAAAATGACCCCACAATAGAAAACAACATAGCACCGAAAGAATCAAGCGCCAAATACAGAAAAGCCTGCAACGAAGCTGCAAGAAAGAGCTGGGGAGAAAAGACAGAAGAACTGAACCTAGACAGAGAAGGAAACAAATTATGGAAACTGGCAAGGGCGATGAATGATGAAGATACTAGACGTGCACCGATCGTCATACAACAAGCACAAGATATGCTAACAGGTAGAAAAGCAGCAAACGCAATCATCGACAGCTATGAAGAGGTCAGCAACATCACAGTACCAGAAGAAAAGAAACAGCAAGTTCATGAAGAAAGAAGAGAATTTAGCCAGCGAAAACACCAGGAAGACTACATGAACAAACCATTCAACATGAGAGAGTTTGAAGAAGCAGTCAAGACCCTAAGTCAGAAGAAATCCCTGGTCCAGATAAGGTCACCAATGAAATGCTGCAACACCTGGGCCACGAGCCAAGACCAAACTCCTCGACCTCTCAACAACAGCTGGAACAGCGGCCACGTCCCACAAATCTGGCGAGAGGGCTGACATGGTGCCCGTCCACAAGAAAGGCAAAGACCGAGCGAAGGTGGACAGTTACAGACCCATAAGCCTCACCAGTTGCGTGGGCAAGTTAATGGAGCGCCTCATCAACACCAGATTATCATGGCACTTGGAAAAGAACATCTTTACACCAGAAACAAGCAGGCCTCAAGACAACATCGCTCAACTGAAGACCAGGTTACATACATTGTCCAGAAATCGAAGAATGGATTCCAGGACAAGAAAGCACACGCTGACGGTGTGGATAGACATGGAAATAAGGCCTTCGACAAGGTCTGGAAAGATGGACTGAGGTTGAAACTCCAGAAGTGTGGGCGTATCCGGCTGCATGTACCAGTGGATCTCTTCAATACCTGAACAATAGGAAGGCCAGAGTCCACGTCGGCGGAACATACAGCCGAAAAGAAGACGCTGGAGAGAAGGAGTCCTCAAGGGGGAGACTCAGTCCTACCCTGTTCCTTGTCTTCATAAACGACATCATCAAGGACCTCCCCCGAAATGTCCAAGGAGCCATCTATGCAGAGTGACCTGGTCCTTGGTGCACAGAAGAACACCTGACAACTGCCAACTACCGACTCCAAGAGTGCGCTTAATGTCCTCGTGCAGGACTGGACGAAGAGGTGCTTGTCAAAGTCAACCCCAAAAAGACACCTACACTATTTTTAGTCTGTCCATGGGAACAGAAGGCCTCTCTGAAGTTCGATGGACAGATTCTCGCACTGGAGGAAACAACCCTGATTACCTACTTGGAGTAACCTTCGAAAGAGACTTACTTTGGAAGCCTCAGACGAAGAAGTCGAAGCCAGAGCCAAGGTGCGACTTCGCACTTATTATGAAGAAGTTGGCTGGCACGAGCTGGGGGCGCGGATGACAGAATCCTCAAGGAAGCTGTACACCGGAAGGGTCAGACCAGCCCTAGAGTATGGCATGACAGCATGGGGCACATGCAGCAAAATCCAACTTTGAGAAGTCAGCAAGTTCAGAACCAAGCAGCAGACTCATCACTGGAGCCATGAGGTCTACGCCATACAGGAACTGGAGGACAATCACAGGGTGGAACCACTTGCGGACCCGACGTGACACAAACATGCTCGTCCAAGCCGCAAGTTCAAAGAGACTTCCAAATCACCCCATGAGAAACAGGCTGGAGCAGCCGACGAAGGGAAGGTTAAAAGGGGAAGTTTCATCCACCAGGCGAGATCCTTGAACGAGAAACACCAAGATATCCTGGAACACGACCCAGAGAGATCCCCCTGTGCCGACAAACCCACCATGGAATGAAACTGCTTTCCCCCTGATTCACTGCAGCATCCCTGGTGTCGGCAAGAAAGACTCCCAAGACGGCGCTATGAAGAAGTCCTGTACTCTGGAGTATATTTACAACAACTTCCCTCAAGATCAGTGGACTCATGTGTTCACTGACGGGTCAGCTGAACAAGCCGTGAAGAATGGTGGCGCCGGAATCTACATCCGGTACCCAGGAGGAAGAGAAGACCGCCTTTCCCTCGCAACCGGCCTCTACTCCACCAACTTTAAGGCTGAAGCAGTTGCCATTCAGACCGGTGCCACCCACGTTGAGAACAGCCCAGACACCTGCAACAACGTCGTCTTCTTTATAGATGCACTGTCTGTTCTGCAGGCCTTACAGACTGCCAGAGACAAGAAACTGAACGACCTGACCACTGCTCTCTCCTCCTTATGCGGAGACTACACAGTCGTCCTACAGTGGATTCCCTCCCACTGTGGTGTATTTGGCAACGAAGCCGCAGACACTCTTGCCAAGGAAGGATCCACAAAAGAGCAGCAAGACAGGTCCACCACCTTCAGTGAAATCAAAACCATCATCAAGGCCAAACAGCACAACAAGTGGCTGCAACAGCACCCACGTTTCAACCGGAACGACCCATACTACCTGCTTACAAGGGCTGAGAAGGTTATTATTTTCAGGCTGAGGACAGGCCACAACCGTCTCAATCACCACCTATACACCAAGCTCCGGATCGGCCAGACAGGCCAGTGCCCGTGCCAGACAACAGCACATCTACTGCAAGAATGTCCCATGCACGAAGACCTCAGGCACCGCATCTGGACTGATGGGACGCCAGTGTCGAGGAAGCTACACGGCAGCCTGGAGGACCTGCGGCGCACAGCATCATTTGTGCAGGAGGCAGGCGTGTCCATTTAGAGTGATCGAGAAGAAGAAGAAGAAGAAGTTGGTGCAGTGTAGCCATGATGTAGCATCCAGAAACACATTCCCATAAATTATTATAATTTTGTTCTATTGATACGAGTGATGTATGCGAAAACTTTGATAACAAAACTACTAATGAACAAAAAAATATATATATATCTATAAAATTGCGAGAAACACATAAAATGAAAAAAATACTCTACTCACTCATATGCACCTGCATGCCGACACACACAAGAATAATGTTTGCATACAAGCACAGCTTGAACATGTTGATGTTGTCGCAGCCTGTTGTGAGCTCCGAATGGTGGACTGTGTCTGACCTTCCTTGTTGGAGACTGTGGACAACATGTCTGGCAGGACGCGGCGACACTTGCAATGGTGAGACTCACAACACCATCCGGCTCTTACGAAATGCATCGGATGTTGATGAGAACTCAAGTAAGTTCCGACAAAAACCTGTTACAGATGTGTACTAAACGGAAGTGCAGTAATCTTTACGACTACACAAGAATTTTTTAATTTTTTTTTTTTTTCAAATTTTCATGCTTTTATTGGGTCCCTCAAAAGAATGATTCAAATATATTGTCGTCAAATATTATTTTAATCACATTTTCTTGTATTAAATTTTAAAGCTCGTTTTTGCTCCTTTACTATCATCGCTGACTGAATGTCAATTTTGGACAGCACTTCACATGTAAGACATTTGAAACTACCCAGTCGTCACAGTTATCACCACTGAAACTTTCAAAACACACATTACTCTCAACAGACAACACATGATACACCTGACAGGCATTTTCAATCTTCAAGCTCGTGGCTTCAGACGACAGTTTTTTCATCGCGCAAAATCTCTCGTCAGAAATGCGACATTATTATTATCATGTTCATCTCAGTCGACAGGAACTATTTACATTTCCAATTTTCTCTACCCCTTTTCTGCATTCTTACTCGAAAAGCACAGTTCGCAGCAACCTTGATGGTTCAGTTGTTCATGTTCATGAAAACAAAACAGATTCACTGCCAACGCATCTACAAAGACAGATTCCATTTCAAAGAACTGTTCTTCTTCCGGACAAAAGAAGCACTGAGAAACCCTCTTGGAAGAGACAGGCCACTGGAACACTAGAAGACAACAAGTGCACTCGAGCTGTGTAGTATGGAGGGTCGTCGTCTGAAGGCCGTTATTCAGTCTTGTCCTGACACCTGGTCGTTAGAGGCATCTTTGGCAGCTTTGATGTGACTGATCTTGATGGCGGTCTCCAGCTTGGCCCACTGCCGCACTCGCTCCCCTGACCTCCCTATTTTGGGAGCAGCAGGCCTCTGTAATTCTTCCATCGTAGTCCGCTCTTTGCTAGGTTGAATTTCCCAGCTGTAATAACCGATACTTTCTCCAACCAACTGTTTTTTGGCCCGCGGCTGCTCTCTCAGTTGAGGCATGCCCGCTTCTTTGTTGGCCAGGTGGTCTCTCTGGTCAGACTTCGCCCACCTGGATCTGTCCGTCCGTTGCTTGGCTGCACTTTCTTTGTATTTGTCCTCTGACTTCATTTGCGCCAGGGCGGCCTGCTGCTGTGCCTGGCGTTTTACTTCTGGTGATTCAAGCTCCTTAAGGGCGCTGATGCTAATGATGTACATCCAACATGGCGTCTCGAGGTCGTCTGCGTCATCTTGACCAAAGCTGAGGCCCACCAAGCACGCGCGACGCAGTCTCTCCTTGGAAAACTCTCCTCGCTTCAGTTCCAGTGCGATTGTGCTTCGGAATTCTTTCATGTCAAATATCTTGATTGTCTCATCAAAGGGGAGATTGCCCTTTTGGAGGAGGACGTCAGCAGAGAGACAGAAGGAATGCGGCTGTTGCAGACCTTTGACCGTGACAGTCAGCTCCGTCAGACGACACGCCAGAATGTTGCCATCAGAGTCACCCGTTAGACGCACGCCCTCGCGAATCTGGTCGCGGAAATATGCAGTGTCTCTGTCTCTCAGGCGATTCTGGAACTGTCTTAAGCCAAACTTGGCAACCGTGGCTCGTTCAGCACTGTCTCCGTCCACTGAGGTAAAGGAACCGTCGATCACGACCGAGCGTGAACTCAGGTAGGTGCTGGTGACTTGTCTCCCCCTCTCCATGTAAATCACCTTACCCCAAGTTTTTGACTGGAGCTTGTTCAGGGACACGAGTACTCCGTAAATAAGTTCCTCTCGGAAAGTAGCGGGATGTTCTGTGGCGATGATGTTGGATGTGTCAACGACGTCGGCGTGCGGTCTTTGATGGTGATGCCAGCCGCTTGAAGCTCGATTTAATTCCGCCATGGCCCCATCAAAGAATTTTTTAATCTCTATATAGTAATAGAATTTTTGAAAAAAGATGACTTGTATGAAAACTTGTCCGTTAATTTAGACTTGCTCAAATTAGAGTAAGAAGCTTGTCTGCCATGATGCTAAATTAACCAGTGGGTAGTGTGATGTCACATATTGTGTCGTTAGACTGTGTTGGAACCAGGACACGTCAGTGACCTTAATGTACTTCCTGTCTCGACCTGACTACTGTCTGCTATGTAGGACAACCCTAACTGTACTGGATCATCTACATGTAGTCTGGTGCTGAATTTCTGTAAACATAAACCACACAAAACGACAATTGAATGGCCGCCACATTTAAATCTCACTTGTTTGGGTAGAGAAACATGACTACCACGTGTGGCAACGTCTAAGCTTCTTTACATGAACATCACATAAGAATCAAATATTTCTGTCATAGTGTTTAACTTATAAAACAAGCATGTGACAAACGCTGAATGTTTTAACACTGAGTGCGGTGTTCGATCTTAACTATCAGTATTGTATCAGTCAGAAGATATTGACTCACTGAATACTGATTCTGCTTAAGTATAATGAAGTTCCTGCTCATGTTGATGTTATTATGCACAAACGTCGGTATGTCCCGATTAGTTTGCTAGCAAGACTTCGGACACTCGCTCATCCTGCCATCATCTCTTGTGATATTCTTCTGGGATGCTCTCTGACTGAATTTTAACCAGTCTCTGGTGCTGATATAAAGGCAATTTTGCTGAAAGACAAGCAAACAACTTGCCAGTTAAACCCAATTACCCACAATTCTTCTTGTTGAGTGCTTACATATTTTACTTCCTGCCATCATAAACATTGTTAATGTGACCTTGTGATCAGGTGTTTTCCTATCTTTCTTTAACAATGTGCTGGTGAAGCCACTTCTTAAGAAATGCACGCTTGATGTCAGTGTGTTGAATTATTGCAGGTTCACACTTCTAAGAGCATGCTCCTTAAAGCGTAAGTATGCGCTCTACAAATTTCGCATTATTATTATTATTATTATTATTATTATTATTATTATTATTATTATTATTATTATTATTATTATTTTCGGACACACGCCTCCCAAACTGACAGGACCATGAGAGATGACAGCAAAGAACAGTGACAAGCCTGGTCCTAGCGGTGGATGTGTTTGTGTGTCTGTCTGTGTTTCCACGCGCATGTGAGATTTGAATCGATGGTATCGCTTGACTGCGAAAGCTTGAAACTGTCGTCACAGATGTTTGTACGTCGTCTGTGTTAGATAAATGCAAACACATTCGTTTCAGTTGGAGCTTCTTGATTCAAGCCGTTACCATGTGGAAAATTGCATCTTTGTTCTGGCTTCTTGTAGCTTTTGGTGTCAATGATGTTCACTTAAACGGAGAAGGTAAGTAAAATAATCAATAATTAAAATAAGTGATAATAAATACATATAACATGGTGTAGTCTAATTTGAAGGAGTTGTGATCCTAAGATTTAAACGCCAGCCACATAAAATATATGTACCAGATATCCTCCTTGTTTAAAAGAAGTCGTCTGTAGCAGACGGGCTAAGCTGGTCTGATACTTAGTGTGGACAACGACATATACATCTGCTGTGAAGGAACTGTTAACACGACTGTGGGACCCAGACATGTTTTGACATTCTGTCAGGCTACGATCTCTTCATAAGTTTATAAAAGAGGAGGCAGGTTCTTCTTCTTCCGGATTAATAAGGTTTTGATCTGCTATCAGTCTGGTAAAATTAAAAAGACCTTTAAGAATAAGTATAAATGTATTAGCGCAAGGCCGCGATATGTCCCACATCTTCTTTGTGTGCTCTGTTAATGTTTAGTCGAATATACAACACATTCGGCCTACTTTAAAGCAGCGAAATGATCGATATAATAATATATAATAATAATAATAATGATGATGATGATAACAATATTAATAATGTCTTCTAGGAATACGTTGGACTATAACTACAAAAACAGGGGATAAAGAGCACGCTGATACTAACGCCGATGTGTTCATCATCTTGATTGACCCTAATGGACAAAACTCCAAGCCTTTACGATTAGACGAACTTTGGAAGGACGACTTTGAGCGAGGTGATACTAACACCTTCCGCTTCCGACACTGGGGTGACTTCAAGGAAGTATGCTCTATCAGAATCTATCATGATAACAGTGGCGATTCCCCTGGCTGGTATCTGCGATGGGTAAATAAACATTTTTGACACTAAACCCTTTTACAGATATTAAGTAGTCATCATTCCCATATGTACTGAATTGTTTTCATTTAAGATTCCAGTTCATTTATAAACATCCAGAAATGAATGTACGCAAATGGCTTAAAGAATGCTGTAGATGTCGTAAAAACGTCTTGAAAGTGAAGATTATGGATAAGAGATAAAACAACAGTTAAACTGTTTCCTAGTGCAAACTATCAGAACACAGAAAGAGTTTAAGATAAAATCGCTAAAGTGCAAGTTAGTGTTGTTCTTCCTCTGTGCAATGTCGTCTGCGAGCTGCAGATTGTGTTTGGGACTCTCGAGCGATTTAGAGGGAGGAGATGTTTCTGAAAGTATATTCTACAACAAGATTCTAAACAGAACGTGAAAAATTGACTTCCATTGACTGTAAACTACCGTTGTCTACAATTTTTTGTACAGAGGTCGTTGAGTTTTGTATTTTATTGTATAAATAGATGTTTCGATGTTTTAAATTAGTGGCTGCTGTAAGTAATATTCCTTCTAAATGTGCTGACCACAAATTGTTGATTTTATATTGCTGTCTAACTAGGTGGAGGTGAAATCTGAGGAAATGACAGTACCACGCAAGTTTATTGTCAACGACTGGGTCCCAACACAAGAAGAAGAGAGCAATGTCAACTTTGTAATACAGCGCACGCCACCGTGTAGAGACGGTAAGTAGGTCCTATCTACTGATTGTCAGAGAAATGCCACACAAATCAAAACACATACATATAGTCCACCACAGGTCTTAGGAATGGGCATTGCAACATTTCGTGCATATCCTGGAGGTCTTTTTCTTAAAAGAAAATATACACTAGGGAGTATTTCTATCAGTTATTTGTAAACAGACCCCATTTAAGATGAGTGGTTTGGTTTGTGTTCAACAGCATGTGAAGTCATATCTGACAATGTATCACTTGACATACATGTATCTTTTGTCTCCCACTACAGGTCCCCTACCATGATGGATCAACGTGGCAATGGTAGACAGCGGATGACAAGGTACACTTCCAATCCTTACTTTATCATCTAGGACACTTCTAGACATTCTAATTACACAAAGAGCTGTGGAGCAGGATTGTTCTAAATGTTTGAAAGTCGAATTGCATGAAAAGTATTAACGGTTACAGTACTACAAATGGTAATATCTGATCGAAGGTAAAGTCGACTTTGTAGAAAAAATTAGAACAGGCATTGGACTTTGAACTGAACGCCTGTAGAAATTTGCGTGTGTGCGTGTGTGTGAGTGAGAGATGGAGAATGGTGTTTATATATATGTGTGTGTATTGATGCGTGTCTTTGTGCCTGCGTTGTAGATATCTGCGTGTGAGTGTGAGAAAGAGACATAGAGAATGATGTTTAAGTGTGTGTGTCTGTTCGTGTGTTTGAAGCAGACGTTGATGCCATTTTCCGTCTTTTGTTTGGTGTTATAAAAATACTGCTAAAAGATTTTTAAAAATATCTTTTTGAACTCTTTGTCTTTGTTGTCTGTTTCGGGTGTGATGTGATTATATATAATTATATTGTGTTCAAAGGATGGAGAGAAGTAACGTGGCGTTGGAGCAGATTTCCTGAGGTCATCTTACAGTACTGCAAACTGAAATTTTGTTTTCACCGTCTAAACTTTGAAGGCATCCAGGACTGGAATACTTGCTGAAATTGCTTTTATTTGTAGAAACTTTCTGGCATGTCATAATAAAGATCGTCTGTTCATGCATGAATTTTGGCTTAAAGGCTTGTGATAAGGCTCTGGCGACGGTCAAACGTTTCAAAAATATATTTAGTTACAATTACAGAGCACGAGAGCACTACAGCAGAAAAAAAATATTCATTTCTGACATAATTATCTCTGAAGACTAGGAAAATGTTCCACATGGACATAGCAGGTAGGACTAACTAATATTGTGTCAAAGTGAACAGAAAGTGAACGAATGCTTTACCTTCAAGCACTTTAAATAAACATAATGCATTCGAGCTCCTTACACTGAGCATTGTTGTTGGCGAAGTCACTTCGTAGTGTATAATAAAATTACATTTGGCTTGCTAATTATATCCTTATATGAACACACACACACACACGTGCCGGAATATTCACATTGTATATGATAATTTACACAAGCACGGAAACATATCAAAAATATTTTCTTGGCGTATCTTTTGCGTCCACAACGAAATTTTTCGGACGAAAGCATTCATCTTGTCAGTAGTTTGTAATATGGTGGTGTCTTTCCCTTGCAGAGAAGTATTCACAACTTTCAGCTTCTCAAATATGTCCGATAAATATGCCTTTAGCAGCAGCCATCGGTCGTTCTTAAGCAGGTCAGCCTTGTTGAAAAAGTTCTTCTTCAGAAACACCCACAATTCTTCCCGCAATTCAAAGACTCTCGCGAGAGCTTTTCCACGCGACAACCACCTTGATTCGCAGTACTAGAGCAAGGCATCATAGTCGGCTCCCATGTCTTGACATATCAGAGAAAACAGCGAGATCTGGCAGAACTGTTCTTTATAAGTCACCATTTGATGACATCCGTTAGCACTGTGTTCAACTCAACACTCAATCTTTGTGAAGCTAGAACTTCACGTGGATCATGCAGTGAGTCCAAACTACGTCTGGAGCAACCTTTTCAATAAGAGATTGCAGCCCTTGTTTTTTCCAGCCATTGCAGGAGCGCCATCTGTGCACAAGCCGACGCAGGAACTCAGGAAGTGCCTTGGTCCTTAAGGAAGTCACCGACATCCCCAAAAAATCTTGGGCTGTTGCTCTGCGTTCAATTTTCTTGCAAAATAAAAAGTCTTCCAGAAGATTATTTTCCCACACGTAACGAATGTAAGCAATCAAATATGAGTCACCTGCAGTGTCAGCAGCTTCATCTAACTGCAAAGCAAAATTTTGGCTTTTTATACGACTGATCAACTGATCAGACACGTCTTCAGATATCTCAGTGAGGTTTGCAAGCTAACTCCGCATGATGACTTTCCAAATGGCGCCGTAGTTTGTTTGGCTTCATACTCTCTGGAGCTAATATTGTGAGGCAAACAACACACTGTGGGCGTTCTTTACCATCAACAATAATGTTTGTAAAACCAATTTTCAAGTATTCATTGTCATACTTTCTTACTTTCGTAGCAGGCCTTTCTGGTTTTTCATCGGCTCCAGCATCCAAAACTTGCACATCGCTCGTTTCTTCACTTTTCCTTGTCAAAAAACCACCGCAGTCAGTTCTTTTCGCATCACAAATTTATCCATGGCTATCTTCTTGTACAAGTGTACTTCGCCTCCAAAATTTGGATTAAAACTGCTGTCTTTATCCAGTCGCAGCGGAACGTTCCAGAAAGTGTCTTTCCTCTGTTCCCACGGCCTGGTTACGTACCGTAGCCTCGACCTTTCCTACCACCCCCCCCTCCACACCTGGGGTCAAAGGCCAGATTTCTTAGCCTTGTGTCCACATGTGGAGTGTGAATGTGTTTGAGAGCGTGTGTTTGTGCGTGTGCATGTGTACTCGTGTGATGACCGAGTGTGTACACGCGTGAGTGATAAAGGTGAGCCTTCAGCTCCCACCCCGCACTGTGTGGTCATGGCCTTCTGTCAGGGACCTAGAGTACTAGGACTGAGCACGTGCGAGGGCGAAAGGGTGTGAATGATGGACGTTTCCTGAATGCGTGTCTTTCAGTTGTTTAAAAAAAAAGAAGAAAGAGAGGTGTGACTGGAGCGAGAGAGGGTAGTCAGCGATGAGAGATTGGGGGAGAGAGAGGGCAAAAGGCGAGAGGAGGGAGACTGGATGCTTAATTGGTGAGAGGGGGATTGTGTTTTGCGTTTTGGAAGTGAGAAGTCACTGCATGCCGAGACAGTGTACTTGAATAGGGAGAAGAGATTTGGAGTTTGATCGCCCTCACCACTCGGTTACACAATCTAAGCTAATTTCACTAATACCGATATAAGACACTTTTAAAAAATGACCACCTTCGCGCCCCCCTTGTAGGCACGTTATTATTATTATCAACGGACACATGCCTCCCAAACTGACTGGACGATGACAGATGACAGCAAAGAACAGTGACAAGCCTGGTCCTAGCGGTGGATGTGTTTGTGTGTCTGCGTGTGTTTCCACGCGCATGTGAGATTTGAATCGATGGTATCGCTTGACTGCGAAAGCTTGAAACTGTCGTCACAGATGTTTGAACGTCGTCTGTGTTAGATAAATGTAAACACATTCGTTTCAGTTGGAGCTTCTTGATTCAATCCGTTACCATGTGGCGAATTGCATCTCTGTTCTGGCTTATTGTAGGTTTGGGTGTCAATGATGCTAGAAGGTCAATCGGTAAGTAAAATAAGCAATAATTATAATAAGAGATAATAAATGCATATAGCATGATGTATTCTAATTTGAAGGAGTTTTAATCCTAAGATTTAAACGCCAGCCACATAAAATATATGTACGAGATATCCTTCTTGTTTAAATGAACCTAACCTTGTCTGATACTTAGTGTGGGCAACAGCCTGTACATCTGCCCACGAACTCTTCAAAACATTAAAAAAAGAAGAGTTTTACTAAAGTCAGGTGCTTCTTCTTCAGGGTTAATAAGGTTTTGATCCGTTATCAATTAAAAAAATGTAAGAATAAATATAAATGTCTAAGCACACGGCCGCATATGTCATACATTTTTAATATTAAAATTGTTTGATGCTTGCAAAGAGGAGGACGATGATAATTATCTTATATTATATTCAGCTCAGTTTTATCTGCATTAATTCTAGCCATTTGTTTTCCTAGTCTGTGTACCACTATTAATATTGTCAAAATAAATTTTGTCAAGACCAGCTAATATCAAAGATTCTAGGACACAAGTGTTTCTCACATGTCCATGCTTTCTTTGTCAGCTTCAGGCATCTCCTAAACCACATTGCTACATCCACTTGAATACTGGTTGACATTATGACACTGGTGCTACACAGTTGTCGTCTGTAGCTTAGCTGTTTAGACAAAATACTAGGTGTCAGACGTAGAATTTACAAGATCCTGTTTCAATCAATGTTTTTCTCGCTTTATTTCAAGATCATTTCTTTTTAGCTCACTGTCCTAGGATAACTTAAATGGGGAAGTAACAATCGCTCCAATTAGTGTCTAGGGTGGCTTGTTGACAAGTATCACATGATGCCCACAAGAAAGACATACTTCGAAATCACTTTGCCAAAAAAGAAATGGTGGAAGCATGTGTCTGCCACTGTTTATCCGAAAATACGACATATTCGGCCTACTTAAAAGCATCTAAATGATCGATAGAATAATATTAATGATGATGATGACGACGACGATGATGATAATAACAATTTCTTTTAGGAACACGCTGGCAGATATGGACATACACACCGCTGAAAGAGCACGCCGCTACTGACGCCCGTGTGTTCATCGTCTTGTATAACGACAATGGCCTACAGTCCCGGCCTTTAGAATTAGACAATTTTCATTTGAACGACTTTCAAGAAGGTGCCCTAGACCACTTCGTCGTAGACGACCTTATTAACTTCAGTGAAGTATGCGGTATCAGAATCTTTCACGATAACGGTGGCTTATCCCCTGGCTGGTATCTCGAAACGGTAAATAAAGATTTTTGATACTAACCCTTATACAGCTTTCAGGTAGTGATCATTCTCATATGTACTGAATTGTTGTCATTTAAGATTCCAGTTCATTTATAAACATTCAGAAATGAATGTACGCAAATGGCTTAAAGAATGCTGTAGATGTCATAAAAACATCTTGAAAGTGAAGATTATGAATAAGAGATAAAACAACACTTAAACTGTTCCCTAGTACAAACTATCAGAAGGCAGGAAGAGTTCAAGATAAACAAATCCTCCCTTGACTAGTACCAGTTGAAGAACAGTATACTGATCGTTGGGAGAAAACAGCTAAATAGACACAGAAACTGTCAACTCCTCCCTATCTTCATCGATGGCAAGAAAGTGAAAGTTTGTGTTGTTCTTCCTCTGTGAAAAAAAAAAAGGATTGCCATTGACGGAAACCCACCGTTGTCTACAAGTTTGTTGTACAGAGCTCGTCGAGCTTTGTATTTTATTGTATAAAATATACAACAAACAAACTATTTTACGAATTATCATGTGCGCACCTACAACACCACTGACACTTCATCTGACGTTGAGCATCTGGACGGCAGAAGGCACAAACGATTTCAGGTGTCTGTCACTTTTGCATGGAATAGCGTTTACCTGAGATGAATGATGCAAATTCTGTGGTTAGTAAGTACATAGTCAGGTACAGACAAAATGCGCGAAGCTTTCCTAACTGCTGGATTAAAAACACCATGGCAGCAGTGGGTATTAATTTTGACTATGGAACATACGATTTGTAGGGTACATTTGTTGTTAATTAACATACTGTATCAGCTTAGATGTTTTACACTAGTGGCTGTTGAACATAGTATGCTTTCTTAACGTGCGACCACAAATTATTGTTTTTATATTGTTGTCTACTTAGCTTAAGGTAAGGATGAAGGGTGGTACAATGCGAAGGACTCGCGATTTTGGTGTCAACCGCTGGGTCGGAACAGAACCAGAAGAGAGGGGAGCAGACCGTATAATAATGCGCACACCAGAGTGTAGCGAAGGTAAGTGTATCCTGTCTACTGATTGTCAGAGAAATGCCACACAAATCAAAACACATACATATAGTCCACTAAAGGACTTAGGAGTGGCCATTGCAACATTTCGTGGATATCCTGGAGGTCTTTTTTTTAAAGGAACAAATGCACTAGGGAGTCTCTCTCTATGTTATTTCTAAACAGTCCCCATATAAGATGAATGGTTTGGTTTGTCTTCAACAACATGTGAAGTCATATCTGACAATGTATATAACTTGACATACATTTATCTTTTGTCTCCCACTACAGGTCGCCTACCGTGATGGATCAACGTGGCAATGGTAGACAGCGGATGACAAGGTACACTTCCAATCATTACTTTATCATCTAGGACACTTGTAGACATTCTAATTACACAAAGAGCTGTGGAGCAAGATTGTTCTAAATGTTTGAAAGTCGAATTGCATGAAAACTGTTAGCGGTTAGAGTACTACAAACTGTAATATCTGATCGAAAGTAAAGTTGACTTTGTAGAAGAAATGAGAAATGACATTTCACTTTGAGCTGAAACCCTGTACATATCTGTGTGTGTGTGTGTGTGTGTTCGTGCGTTTCCTTATCTTGAAGTAGACGTTGATGCTATTTTGCGTCTTTCGCTCGGTGTTATAAAAATGTTGCTAAAAGATTTTAGAAAATCGGTCTTTGAGCTACATTTCTTTATTGTCTGTTTGTTTCGGGTGTGATGTGATTATATATAATTATATTGTGTTCAAAGGATGGAGAGAAGTAACGTGGCTTTGGAGCAGATGTCCTGAGGTCAACTTACAGTACTGCAAACTGAAATTTTGTTTTCACCGTCTAAACTTTGAAGGCATCCAGGACTCAAATATTTGCTGAAATTGCTTTTATTTGTAGAAACCTGCTGGCATGTCATAATAAAGAACGTCTGTTCATGCATGAATTTTGGCTGACGAGTTTTTCAGTGGAGTGTGAAAACGAGAATTTACGGCAATCTTAAAACGATCAGACAAGTAAAACAGCACAAACAGCCATGGCTATAAACAAAAACTAAAACTTAAAAAAAAACAACAACAAAAGAAAACAAAACTAAAAAGGCAAATAAGCAAACAAAAGAAGTTGTAAGACCTTGGTGCTGACTGGACACGAGGTGAACCGTTACAATCGGACGTCGATAAGTCAACCTTCCTTAAGTCGGAAACCTCCCTATATCGAATTAATTGTTAGTTCCCGGCTAAAGTGCATAAGACCAATGTATTTTAAATCTCTTTAACTCGAAGGTTTTTTTTGCTTCCAACCTCCGTTAGTCGAATTTTGAGTCCTCACCAGCCAGAGGCAACTGGAGTCAACTAGCGTGCGGTACGTGCCGCGGACATGGCAAGTGGTAAGCTTCAGCTGAAAAAGTTAGTCATCAGAGCCGTCGAAAAGGGCGACAAGAAGAAAGTGGAAATAGCGAAGTAATTCGGCATTCCCACAAATACGCTGTCCACTTTTCTGAAAGAAACCCAGCAATGGTTGGTTGGACAAATTCAAGAAAAGACACGGAATTGTTTTTAAAAAGTGCGCAAGTGCCGGAAGAAGATTGCAGTCATTGGAGACAGACACTGCCAGAATTTGTTGCAGGTTACATTCCTGATGACATCTTCAATGTAGACGAAACCGGTTTATTCTTTATTGCACTCCTGACAAAACAATGACTTTCAAAGGTGAATCTTACCACGGCGGAGAAAAAAGTAAAAAGGTTTTGAGATTTTGAAGCGAGATGCGTCGGCACATCGACGCCAAACGAAGTTAAGAGACTTTTTTTCTAAAGGTAAGCTGTTTGATTGTACTGTTCGATAGTACAGAACTGAACTACATGCATCCGTATGTGAGTTCACTTTGCCAAATGCGAGTTGAGAGAACCAGAAGGAGTAAAACCCGGTACCTGCGAGCTGTGCCCATGTGACCCATTATTTACACACATACAGACAGACATGAACACCTGCACACACTCCAACATTGCTGTTGTATTCTCACATTGACACAGAGGAGGCTGTCAGTCCCGTCAGTCCTGTTACATGTGTAATTACATCCTCCACCACAGGTGTTTCGACCGTCGTTAGACACGTTGTAATGACCGAGTAAGCAATCTGTCGACATGATTAGATACACTGAGTGTGACTGAGAGATAAATTATACTTAGTAATTCAGGTGTTGTTTACTGTTGCTGGTGTTGTTTACAGGCCTCGTTTTCTGTTGTTGCTGCCGTCTTTTCCCGGTGTGATCTCTTGCGCCAGGTATCTCTAATAATAGACTACCTTTATATTCTATACCAACATCATAAGATAAAAAATCTTCATTAATGTGTACTAAACTAAGTGAAGTCTTTCCGTAAATTAAATGTATCAAAAAAAGCGTTTTTTTTTTCGCTGGAGTTTTAGGATGGTGGAGGAAAGAAAGGGAGGAAGGAAGGAGTGCAGAAACAAGTTAAGGTAACGTAAACCATATTTTTCGTCCGCAGTGATTGCAAATGTTCACTCGGTGCGAAACAAAATGGATGAACTGCAAACAAACTGTCGCCACAGAGAAGATCTTCGTGCGACTAGGAGCAGCTCAGCGAGACTCAACAATGAATGTGACGAAGTCGGAAGCTTTGTATACACCAGTCTCGTTCTAGTAGTTAACTAGAAAAAAATCGTCTTCAAGCAGTCCAGTAATACAGGTTCGTGGTCCTAGTCAGGGATGGGCAAGCTACTTTTAATTTGTAGCCGGCTAGGCTACAGCTACTTTTCTTCAAAATGTAGCCGGCTACACTACAGCTACAATTTTCCAAAAAGTAGCCAGCTACTTTGGGCTACTTTTAAAATGTAGCCAGCTTCTTTTGGCTACTTTTAAAAGAGTGATGTTATAACAAGTTAGCTGTAGCCAGCTGGCTGTAGCAACATACACAAACATCAAACATACACACTAAACACTATTACTTGCTTTACAAGTTTTTATTATAATAATGAAACGGAGAGAACTCGAATATACCGACAATTTTATTTAGTGAATCCATAAATGCTTTCATTCATTTCCTTGCCCCCTTCCTCTCCCGGCCTTTTCACACAATAAGTACACATATTTTACGATTATATTAAACATTTCTGGATCTTTTTTCCTCATCCTGTTTTAGTGACAAAAGAAATTATATAAGTTTTCCGATAAACATTTGTTTTCTATAACTATTTGTTCCCTATTACTTAGAAATGAAAACTAAACAGATGCTTACGTATCAGGTACCTGGTGGAATTTTCAATAAGTTAGGTTATGTGGTGATGAAAAAATGTCAACCTCTTATCAATACTGTGACAATGAACAACAGACCATTGAAAAAATGAGTTTGCATGGAATATAAGTAAAACACTGCTTAATCTAATTTTAGGCAAGCAGATCATAAGGCATTTTTTTCTAACACTGACACTGAAAACAAAGAAAAGAACACAAACTAATTGTTTCCAAAAGCTGATAGGGTGAAAAGTATAGTCCTGGCATACTAGAATAGGCTTTAATTATATAGTAGGATGTCAAATGTAGCATATAAACACAGAAATATATTTTTCAAAAATGATCTGATACAAGATATATTTATTTTAAATCTTTAAGCTTGAATTTCTCTGTCGTCTTTGACATCCAGTCCTAAACTATAAAAACATATTTCTCAAGATTGGCTTGTGCTACAGCAGTAAAATTTTGCAATTTTGTTTAGAAATGCATAAGCTACAAAGTGATGCATTTGAGAATATGGTATAAACATTACTTTTAATAAAATTAACATTTTTCTAAATATTTAATTGCCACATTCACACTGAGTCGGGGGGTACCATGTCTGATTTTTTATATCTCCTAGAAATCTTGAGATATCAAAACGCCTTATGCATCAGTTTTCTTATCAGTTGCCTCTAGTTTACAAAAACCCAAAACCTTTGGTATATAACTTATGGTATTGTGTAAATTTGTTTTTAAAAATGCTTGTACGTTTTGAAACAAAAACGTTGATTAAAGTCACAATTTTCACTTTAGGTACTCAAAAACAGTTTTAAAGTGCTATATTTATGTTATTTTGTTACTCTATATTTAAAAACCCTTAAAGATATTTAAAATATGGATTTTAATTTTTGGAGTGTACCGGTAACCTTAAAACAAATCTACATTCTTTTAGTCCTTCATAGAATTGAATTTGACCAGAACTTTGGCCTCGAAGTTGCTGTCTGTCACCCTAGTGCGCAGCTTTGTCATGATAAGTCCTGCCAGACTGAACTATCTCTCAACCGCAGCACTGCTTGGCAAGACGGTGTTGGTGCGCAAAGAGATTTGTTTGATCGTGGGCTATTTGTCCAGTTCACTGACATTCTGTGACAATCCAGACATCAGGAAGGTAGTTGTCTCAGGGGTGCCGGTAACTTCTTCATAAATGATGAAGTCTGCCTGTTCGTCTGTGCACTTGGTTGGGGATTGGACTGGCGTGTTGATCAATGCTGCCTCTGCAGTCAAGAGGGATCTGCATTTCTCACGCAGGGTTTGGTCCCCAGTCCACATCAACTTGCACCTGAAACAATAATATGCACAATAATTAATGCTTTGTTTAATTTGGTTAAAATTTTTTTCTTATTGTTTTTTAATTAATTTTCTAAAATGTACTGGTTTTTATGTACTTATTTTGATTTGTACGCAAGTGTCAAAAGACCAGTGACAGTGAATATTATGTTGGTTTTTTTTTTAATCAACATCCCCCCCCCCCCCCCCACCAAAAGTTTATTTTTTAATTTATTTACGGATATTTGTATAGCGCTTATTCTCGTTTAATCTGAGCTCTAAGCGCTTCACATTCTTCTCATTCTCAAAAAAGCAGTGACACAGAGTAGCTTATAAATGAAGAAAAAATACATTGAAATAACGAAAACTCTCCCTCACCTTGGGTTCGACACAGTTGCAAGCAGGGTGTCTTGGTCCTCATAGGCATCAGCAAATCTGGTCTCCAACCCATTCAGGACAGCAGTAGCCAGGGGACCACAGATTTCTAGCTTGGACTTCTGTTGCTCGATGCGGATCTTGAGGGTGTTGAGCTGAGGCAGGAGGTGTCCCAAGCCCACGCACTTCTCGCCCTGCAAGTAGTTGAGGCATCTGGCAAGAGGCCCATCACCTGCAACAAACAAATAACAACCAAATGTTGAACCCCATTTTCAAAGGGGAAAAAAGGGAAGCAACCACATACCTGTGTGTGTTGACATCTAACCCTGAACCAAGGGGAATAATTTGAAAAAAGTATATAGCTTAGCTCAAGGAAAAATTTTGCAATAATACATAAAAAAACTTACCATAACAAACTCTTTCATGAAGAGCTGGTCTCTGGGGGTAAACCTTGGGAGGCCAAGGGCATCTGCTAACTTGGTCAGCTGCTCAGCCGTGAGGTCTTGAAGGCATTGGACGGCATCATACGTAGAATTCCAGCGGGTTTGGTTTGAAATGATCATCTGCCGTCCGTAGCCTCTTGAATGCTCTCTGTTGGACATATAAAAAAAAAAAATAAACACACATTACAAACACACACACTCAAAACATACAAAATTAATTCTAAAAAAGACTGGGGTGGGTGGGAGGGGGAGGGGGAAGTGAAACAATTTTGTAAGTAAACAAATGAATTACCTGCAGCAGACACAACTCTGGACTGCTTATTCCAGACAGCTTGAGCTTTTGCAAACAGGGATCTGCTGGCAGTTCGGAATGCACCGTCCTGAAGGGCAGCCTCACTGTCCTTGCTTGCGACCAGGTTAAGCGTGTGGGCCGCACAACGCTGGTGAGGGGGCAGTACAACAGATGTTGATTCCCCTGGCAGGAACTCCACAGAAGTGATGTTCTCCTCTTCCTCCTCACTGTCTGAGTCTTCTGGTGACTGATCCTGACCAAACACCCTGGAAAACAAAATGCAACGGAAATCATTAAATAATCTGAAGTGCATTTGGCCACATAGAACAAACTACTTTTGTTTTAAAAAAAAAATAAAGTGGTAACATAAGAATCTTCACATTGGAAGTACCTCGCACACAGCCTGCTTGCTCATCCTAGATATATACAGCAGTACAGTAACGTACATAATCATCATAATACATGTACACACCTGAAAGCTTTCACGAAGTTTGATGCGTTGTCCGTCACAATGCGAACAACTTTGTTCTGGATCTTGTACTCTCTCAGGATGGAGTTGAGCTGCGTGGCTAGGACATCATGGGTGTGCGAACCTTTCACTCTTTTGCAGGCCAATGCAAAGGATTTTGTTTCATAGCCTTCCAAAAAATGGCAGGTAACTCCCAAGAATGACCTGAAACACAAGAAAGGAAAAGTAACATTAAAACTTAACCCTAATTTACATTGGCATCAAAATATTCTTTATAGATGAAAAATAAATACCAACTGAAATTAAACATTGAATTAAAAAATAAAAAAAAACTTGCCTTCGATGAGCAGTCCAGCAATCTGCAGTGATGCATACATGCTCCACATTCTCCAGTTCACCGATAATTTTCTTCTTCAGCTCAGCCATCTTTTCCTGAAACACAATGCACAATGCAATTTTAGCAGATGAAATTTGAGTTCTGTGACCAAGAACAAAAGACATTAATTGTGGATACATCACCCTACTTAAAATAAAACTAGTAAAACAAACAAAAAGGAAGAAAAAAATAGTAAAACTTACCTCCAACATTTGGTTCACCGTTTTCCTGCTCATTAACTGCGTTTCCTGGCCAGTGAGTCTGGACACGAACTTTGAAACTTCTCATTCTCCAGCATGAAGAAGGACAGGTTGCATTCCAACAGGTAATCAAGGACGGCGGAATTGACGTCTGCTTTGGCTGACGGACTCTTGTGTTCCACTTTGAAGAGCTTCGAGACAGAGGGGTTGGTCGTCGTCTTCCCTTTTCGCTTTCGTGACGTTTCCAGTCTTGAGCCAACTGCCTGGCAAGCAGTGGATGTTTCCTCTAAAATAAACACATGAAAATGAAATAAAATTTTAGCAGTCCATTCACAATCACAGCAAGTTTCTACCAAGCTAATTGTCATATTAAATTACTAGCATTAAATATAAAATCCTTCCAGCCACCATACTGTTCAAACGTCCTCCATGCTCTTTTCATACAAACAAACCAAAGCACACACACACACACTTTATGACAAAGACTAAATAGATAGTACAGAAACGGTAAAGACAGCAGTTTGATCAGTCGTCGCCCCTGCGGTAATCACGTTGACGCAACCCCTTACCTTTCCACAATCTTTACAACATGTACACTCCTCTATTCCAAAAGCAGACAAGCAAGAACATGAAGAATGAAGATCGATGAAAATCTCAACGAACTTACCTGCAAGTGCGTTGTCAAATTAAACGCCGACGTCTTGTTCGTTGAGTACTTTTTCGTGCACCCATTCTTGCATTTGAAACTATATCCACATTTTGTGGCTTCGCAAAATGTAAAAAATTTCAAATAAGGCTGGAAATTGATGGGTACGTCCATCTTCGTTTTTCAAATCGCTCCCGGTACTTCCGGTTACTGAGTGTGTCAACACACCGAGCAGTGAGAGCAGTGTACGTCTGTCGTCGTCTTGCTGACACGCTGTCGACGAATGGTCGTGTAACCAACACGTCAAATGGCTACGTAGAGTGGCTGTCGTACCAGAAATATCACAGAGATGGAATTCCACACTGAAGTTTTCTTTAATTCAGTATCTTTTTCTCAGCAGCTGGCCTAACTTCTCTCTCTCTCCAATTCACAAAGAGGTCCCACACCACTGTCAGTCCTGTCATTATTCTCCCTCCCCTCGAACATTCTAGCACAGACATTCTATTTCGTCGCAATAAAGACATTTTTGAACATCGCCTACATTGTTGAACATCATTTCCTCGCTCGCGCAAAGACAAGACATTTTTACTTTGAACATCGCTACATTGTTGAACATCATTTCCTCCCTCGCGCAAAGACAAGACATTTTACTGTGAACATTGCTACATTGTTGAACATCATTTCCTTCCTCGCACAAAGACATTCTATCTTTTACATTGCTGCCGTGCTGAACATTCTGGAATATAGATGCAAATCTACAACCCAAAGACATTATACTTTGTACACTACTAGAGTGCTACAGTCGTGAAAGTAGCCAACCTGTAGCCAAGCTACAGCTACTTTCTAAAATGTAGCTACGGCTAAAAGCTACTTTTTAAAAATTTGTAGCCGGCTAAGCTACAAGCTACAAAATTTGTAGCCGGCTACAGTAGCTGTAGCTAGGCTACAGCTACTCCCCATCCCTGGTCCTAGTGTATGTGGTCCTAGTGTAATTTATTAAAATATTAACTGTTTAAAAATATTCAAGTATTACCTACTTTATTTTTCAGATTGTAACGACGATCGCGCTCTCAGAAACCACCTGATACAGTCCGGCCACCTTTCCAGGTCTCGATGACATCCGACCTAAGTAATTGTATTATAGGTTTGGCTTACTTCAACTTGCAATTTTGGCATTGTATGTAAATAATGCTTTGATAATTACGAATTAGATGGATACCCTTTTTTTAGTTTTCATTTGTTGTTGTTTTTAATTTTTGGTTGTTTTATGTTGTTTTTGTTGTTTTTGTTTTTTGCCGTGGCTGTTTGTGCTTTTCTAATTGTCTGACCGTTTTAAGATTGCAGTAAATTCTTGTTTTCACACTCCACTGAAAAACCCGTAAGGCAAAATTCATGCATGAACAGACGTTCTTTATTATGACATGCCAGAAAGTTCTACAAATAAAAGAATATTAACCAACTATTTGAGTCCTGGATGCCTTCAAAGTTTAGACGGTGAAAAAATTCACTTCACAGTACTGTAAGTTGACCTCAGGAAATCTGCTCCAAAGCCACGTTACTTCTCTCCATCCTTTGAACACAATATAATTATATATAATCACATCACAACCGAAACAAACAGCCAATACAGACATAAAGTTTCAAAAAACCTATTTAAAAAAAAAATCTTTTCGCAACATTTTTATAATACCGCACGAAAGACGCAAATTGGCATCAATGTCTACTTCAAAGTAAGGATATGAACAAACGAACACACACACACACACACACGTGAATACCATTCTCCATCTCTTTTTGTCACACTCACACACACATACACACATATATCTACAGGCGTTCAGGTCAAAATGAAATTCTATTTCTCATTTCTTCTCCAAAGTCAACTTTACTTTCGATCAGATATTACAATTTGTAGTACTTGAACCTCTAAAGCTTTTCATGCAATTCGACTTTCAAACATTTAGAACAATCTTGCTCCACAGCTCTTTGTGTAATTAGAATGTCTAGAGGTGTCCTAGATGATAAAGTAATGATTAGAAGTGTACCTTGTCATCCGCTGTCTACCATTGCCACGTTGATCCATCACGGCAGGGGACCTGTAGTGGAGACAAAAGATACATGTATGTTAAGTGTCAGATATGACTTCACATGTTGTTGAAGACAAACCAAACCACTCATCTTATATGGGGTCTGTTTAGAAATAACTGAGAGAAGGACTCCATAGTGCATTTGTTCCTTTATGAAAAAGACCTCCAGTATATGCACAAAATGTTGCAATGGCCACTCCTAAGACCTGTGGTGGACTATATGTATGTGTTTTGATTTGTGCGGCATTTCTCTGACAATCAGTAGACAGGACACACTTACCTTCGCTACACGGTGGCGTGCGCTCTACTACATAGTGTGATTCCATCGCTTCTTGCTCTGTTGGGACCCAGCGGCTGATATTAAATACGCGATCGTTTTGGCTTTCATCAGACTTCAGCCACACCTAGTTAGACAACAATATAAAAACAACAATTTGTGGTCAGCACGTGAAGAAAGCATTTTACGTACAGCAGCCACTAATTTAAAACATCTAAACTGATACCGTATCTTTACCCCTATCTTTACCCATATAATCCCTTCGCTGTTCGTAAATTGCATGGTAAATAACATGTAATAGAGAATGAGCTAGAAAGTCAGAGAGACAAGGGAGATAACTCTTGCGAAAAATGTAGAAGAAACAGACGGTGATGATGGCGGAAATGACAGCAGAAGGATGTTGTTTAAGTGTTAATGCGAGTGTAGATGCAAAAAAAATTCCTTGCCTAGCCAAGTTTTTTTTCTTTCCGTAAGGACTATTGTGTTAAAGCAATTGTGATCGAGGATTACATCTAGACGAAGTGTGTGGATGGATGTACCGTTGGCTTCATATCGCTAAGAAACTGTAAGTGAAGCTGGTGCCACTTTTTTAATGCATAAATGTTTTGTAATCTGTAAGTCCTGAGCCATTCCAGCAACTTATTAACATCACGTGGACAGCCTCAGCCAATCGTTGTTTTGTGTTGAAAGAACGCGTACGGACGTCGTGTGTGTGTGTTGCTCGTGAGAGAGCCGGCGACTGTAACACGGTCCAGATGCTCAACCTCAGATGAAGTGTCAGTGGTGTGTGTCTGTGATGTTGTAGGTGCGCACATGATCATTCTTACTGTAGTTTGTTGGTTGTTGTATAATTTATACAATAAAATACAAAGCCCCACGAGCTCTGTACAACAAACTTATAGACAACGGTGGGTTTCCGTCAATGGCAACCCTTTTTCCCGTGCTGTTTAGCATTTTGTCGTAGAATATACTTTAAGAAACATCTCCTCCCTGTAAATCGCTCGAGAGTCCCAAACACAATCTGCAGTTCGCAGACGACATTGCACACAGGAAGAACAACACAAACTTTCACTTTCTTGCCATCGATGAAGATAGGGAGGAGTTGACAGTTTCTGTGTCTATTGAGCTGTTTTCTCCCAATGATCAGTATACTGTTCTTGAACTGGTACTAGTCAAGGGAGGATTTGTTTATCTTGAACTCTTCCTGCATTCTGATAGTTTGCACTAGGGAACAGTTTAACTGTTGTTTTATCTCTTATCCATTATCTTCACTTTCAAGATGTTTTAATGACATCTACAGCATTCTTTAAGCCGTTTGAGTACATTAATTTCTGGATGTTTATAAATGAACTGGAATCTTAAATGAGAACAATTCAGTACATATGGGAATGATGACTACATAAAAGCTGTGAAAGGGTTTAGTGTCAAAAATGTTTATTTACCTTTTCGAGAAACCAGCCAGGGTGAGTGCCAGTGTTATCATGATAGATTGTGATAGCGCATACGTCCCTGAGGTTAACACTGTCGTATCTATTGAAGTGGTCTACGGAATTTCGCTCATGGTCATTCAGAAATACATTGTCCAAGTATATATGCGGTGATTGTCTCTGCCATTAAGAATCCATCAAGATGATGTAGACACTGGCGTCAGTACCGGCATGGTCTACATCCGCTGTTTTCATTGATATTCTCCAAGGTCTTCCTAGAAGACAACATCATCATCCATCATCATCATCATCATCATCATCATCATCATCATCATCATCATCATCATCATCATCTCATCAATCATCCTCATCATCATCATCATCATCATCATCATCTATTATTATATCGATCATTTCGCAGCTCTAAAGTATTCCGAATGTGTTGTATATTCGACTAAACATTAACAGAGTACACATACACAGACCAGAATCAATCAACTCTACAAACACACTTTTACCGAATTTTGCTTTCTTATCTATAGGCGTAGTTTGCAAAGATTTCGTCGCAGCAAAGTTACAAATACTGTTTGGAATGAAACACTGCAGCAAGACAGCTAAAGCAGAACTTAATCATGGTAGTGTAAAAGCTTCAGTGAAAACAACAGTATACTACAAATATGCATGTAATGGGTTTAACGGAAGAGACATAGTTTCAAGATTTTTTTGCTTTTTTTGTTGGTTTGGTTTTATTTTGTTTGTTTTTTTGTTTTGTTTTGCAGAGTGTAATTTCAAAATATTTCTTAAATTACCTCTCTAAGACTTTCTTGTGGGCATCATGTGATGCTTGTCAACAAGCCACCCTAGACACTAATTCGGGCGATAGTTCCTTCCCCATTTAAGTTACCACATGACAGTGAGCTAAAAAGGGCTGATCTTGAAATAAAGCAAAAAGTGGATGTAGCAATGTGGTTTAGGAGGTTCCTGAAGCTGACAAAGAAAGCATGGACATGTGAGAAACGCATGTCCTAGAATCCTTAATATCAAGCTTGGTCTTGACCAAATTCATTTTGACAATATTAATAGTAGTTCACAGACTAAGAAAACAAATGACTAGAATAGACCTGGGCAAATGCCGGCCCGCGGGCCGTCTCCTGTCTCTGACCAGCCCGCCCGCTGGCCCGCCCGCCAGTATATATACTATATATACAGTATTGGGTAAAACTGAGTTAACTATATTAGTCCGGCCCTCCAGAACCACACCAGTTTCTCATGCGGCCCCTTGGGAAAATTAATTGCCCACCCCTGGGCTAGAAGTAATGAAGATGAAAGTAAGGGAAGTAAAGTCTATTATTAAGGTGGAAGTAAAGTCTATTATTAATAGCTTCTTGTCGCAAATGTTTCTGAAATGGTGGTCGGCAACAGAAGAATGTAAAAGAATAGGTTCCAGTATACTAGTTAGTGAACAGTTAACAAAACATCATTTCTTGCTTTCCCGCTCTTGTGATCTAGGCGTCAGTGAGGTGTGGTCAAGAAATAGGAAAGTAATTGCAAAGTTAACAATCGGTATTAAATTGAAAAAGGTCGAGTACTTGAAAATTCAATATATTCATCATCGTCGTCCTCTTTTGCGAGCATCAAGAAATTTGAAAATACACAATGAATGACATATGCGGTTTTGTGCTTATACATTAATATTTATTGTTACAGTTCTTTTTTAATTGATAACGGATCAAAACCTTATTAAGCCTGAAGAAGAAGCACCTGACTTTAGTGAAACTCCTCTGTTTTCAACTTTTGAAGAGTTGTTGGGCTGACCGAATGTCAAAACTTGTCTGGGTCCCACAGGCGTGTTAACAGATCCTTCACAGCAGATGTATATGTCGTTGTCCACACTAAGTGTCAGACCAGCTTAGCCCGTCTGCTAAGTACGCCTAACTAGGAAATCTGCTAAATATATTTTATGTGGCTATCGTTTAAATCTTAGGATTACAAAGCCTTCAAATTAAATACATCATGATATATGCATTTATTATCTCTTCTTTTAATTATTGATTATTTTACTTACCTCTTGGAGTTCGAGCATCATTGACACCAAAAGCTACAAGAAGCCAGAACACAGATGCAATTCGCCACATGGTAACTGCTCGAGTCAAGAAGCTCCAACTGAAACGAATGTGTTTACATTTATCTAACACAGACGACGTTCAAACATCTATGACGACAGTTTCAAGCTTTCGCAGACAAGCGATACCATCTATTCAAATCTCACATTCGCGTGGAAACACACGCAGACACACAAACACATCCACCGCTAGGACCAGGCTTGTCACTGTTCTTTGCTGTCATCTCTCATCGTCCAGTCAGTTTGCGAAGAATAAGAATAATGTGGCAGTTGTAAAGCGCATACTCACACTTCTAATGAGCATTCTATTTACGCTTGAGAACAAGATGGGAACATAGAAAACATACGAGGAACAGGAATACAAACAACACATGCGCCATAAACAACAGTACTAACAAAGAATAAAACCAAATACAAAAATAGCAAAGATTATTTATGTAACAAAAGCAGAAACTGAGAGTATCATGATATTGTAAAAGGAAGACGATCATGAAGGGGTGTGAAAAGGCAGTAGTATGATGTGAAAGGTGTCACGAGTAGTGTTTACCAAAAAGAAGTTTAGACGGGCCAAACTTGTCTGATACTTAGTGTAGGCAACGGCATATACATCTGCACTGATGAACGGAGTGTCGACTGTCGGGGAAGTTATTAACTTTCTACGGACAGTATACATTAGGCAAAAGAACGGTTTTAGTGTTTCCTTTCTCATTTCCTTACCATTTATTTTTTTTAAAAAGAACATTAAATGTGTTAATTGTTAGCCAGACCTTTTTGTTGAAAAAAGTGGAAGAGTGCGGCGAGCGAAGTTTACAGGTAGATGTTTACACGCGCTCGCATACATTGGAAAAGCACTGTCCTCAAAAGTTACAAGGCCGGCGAAGTATACCTAGTCGACTAGACGACGATGATGCCAACGACATATGATATCTTAAAGAAGGCCCTGCTCAACAGATTTCGTCTGACAGCAGACGAAGTACCCGGAAAAAGTTCAGAGACGCCAAGAAAATACAGGACGAAACCATACAAAAAATATATCTAGCCAAGATTGATATGTGGTTATCCAGATGGCAAGAGTTAGCGGGGAGGAAAGGTACTTATGAAGAAATAAGAGACATGTTCCTACAACAAAAGTTCACTGCAGGTCTTCCTCTAGTTTAAGTGACTTCTATCTACGTGTTGTATTTTAACTGGTCTTTGTATTACATCATGATTTGGAATGAGTGAGTGGGACATGTCGAAATAATTCAAGTGGTCACGTGGTTTGCACCTACAAATGGAATGTCCTTAAAAAGCGTGCTTTGAGTACAATTTGACGGATGGGACAATTATATTCATCGGTGAGCCAGTCCTAGCCTGAACTTCATAGTACAAACAGTTTATCAACACATACTTCTTACTTTTTCAGTAAATATATATATATGAATTTATTTTTATGATAACCAAAAACCTGAAAGTAGTATCGTAACTTGTATTTAAATTGCTTTATATTGATTAAGTACTCGTTGATGTTGACATAATCACAAGTAGTCTCCGCTTCTTTGCTTTCACTTTGATAACAAAGAGAGATATAGGTGGTCGTGTTGTCACGTGTGTTGAGTATGTCGTGTGTTGACGTGGTGGCCGACGTTGCTGTTGTCTGTGGTGTTGTCTGGACTTGTGGTACCTGCGAGCTGTGCACATGTGACAGGAGCCAACCACTGGAACCACCAGACTGACAGCCTCCATCACTGATAAAACGAAGATAAAAGATACAATCACAAATCAGAAAATAGTTCATATATTCCTCTCTGTTGTTGCTGTCTTCCTGTTTGTTGGCTCATGACTAGGACGAAAGTAAATTATCTGTTTAATTGTCTCTCCCTACTATAATAACTGTTTACATCACGAAGTCGTTGTTTACAAATATTAAAAAAGACCTCAAATTTTAAATGTCGGTGTAGTCATGCATGATTTGAGCGGGTTGTTCACTAGCTGTTTTGTTATTACAGAAAATAAAGTCTGACCATCTAGACACAGGGGCGCTACAAGCTCTCAATCACAAAAAGGGACCAGACACCGGTGTTGTTGTCCAGTCGCTGTTGTTGGCGCAGTGCGCCGCACTCTGCTACACTCAGACCCGAAACCCCCCGTCCAGCTCACCGCCTTGAAATAGCGAAACTGTTTTTCATACCTAGTTCCTACCACACGTGCATAGTGTTACATATGACAATATTTGTACTCAGGCGCAAAATTATTGGTCTTAATTTTGTGATTGAATGAATCCTTGTTCTATAATCCTGCATTCAGAACTGCGTAGTATTAAAAAGAACAAATGATCCATTATTTACACTATTAACTGTTTGAAAATATTCAAGTATTACCGACTATGTTTTTCAATTTGTTACGCTGATCCCGCTCTCAACAACCACCTGAGACAGTCCGGCCACCTTTTCAGCTCTCGATGACATCCGACCTAAGTTATTATATTATTGGTTTGGCTTACTTCAACTTGCATTTTTTGGTAATACTTCATCGCCTTCAGTGACACACCCAGCAGTGTGTGGACGGTGTACCGTTGGTTTTGTTGACATGCGATTTTTATGCATTCCACAGGCCTTGCGCTGTCAAGGAGTGTCTGTGTGCGTGACTAATTGGAGTTCATTCAAACAGCCTGCAAGTCGGCGCCAAAGGCGCGTCACACTGCCAGCAATGTAAATAGGTTGCTAGCGTAATTGCTTTCAACTACTACCTTACGAAGATTTTTTCCTGCTCACGTTTTTTTTTTTGTCTCGCTTTTCAACGGAGAGAAA
>NC_037598.1:13382997-13457210 GCF_003073045.1 Pomacea canaliculata | reverse complement strand
CGAGTCATGTTTGAATCACTGGTAGGGCGAAGGCTATTGAAAGTTGTGAACGATATTTGCAGTGAAAAGAAGGAAGCTTAGCCTTTGCTACGAGCATACCGTAAAAAGCCCTCATATTCAGAAGATGAAATCCTAAATTTGGAGTGACATAATATCTTGTGCCTGGGATATGGGTCAGACTGATGGGTGTTTGCTTCATTAATTGCAACCAAGAGTTTGCATCAGGTAAACAGAGTATAATGTAGCTGCTAGATGTCCAACCTTTAGGCGCATGAAGATCTATCAGTATAAGACTTGGTGTAGAGATCACACGGGCTTTGAAAAGCATTCTGAAGGCATAAGTGTACACTATTATCTAGGATACCCGAGGCTTCAATCGAGCGACCAGATGTTGTACCTTTAAAGAATATTCGGGGCAATAGGAATAGACAGAACCATTTCAATTTCTGTTTCACACTGAGTAGACAATTGTTTAGTGAGGAATGATGAATAGTATCTATATGCCCGTGTAACTACCCCAAAACAATGTCTACACTTAATCTCCGCCGTTGACTCCAACCGGCGTCCAACCTCCATGCAAATATTCGACACTATCTGCTGCGAAATTTTGAAATTTTCTTCTGCAGTTAGTCCTTACCTCATTTAAGTGAAAGACGTAATCATAAGATGGGATATGGAAGAACGTTCGTTTTCCTTGCTAACTAATCTGTCTTCGCCAAGCTGGACCCCAACCCTTATACTTTGTCAGCGGAATTTTTTATGACGCAAGTGATATTTGTGTAACTATTTTCGGGAAGGCTACTCATGAGCTACAATGCACAATGATCATATACTTGTAGATGCTTGTCGTCCTATGTGGTCTTAATGTTCCGGTAGACCATTTTTAGGAAAAAAAAATAAAGGTTGAGTTTCCTGTTGCACTGTTTGATCGTCAAAAAATTTATCGTTCAGTGATAGTTGGTAAGTAACAGTCGGGGGTATAATACTGATAACTAGGTGACAATGT
This sequence comes from Pomacea canaliculata, assembly GCF_003073045.1. Classification (NCBI taxonomy): domain Eukaryota; kingdom Metazoa; phylum Mollusca; class Gastropoda; order Architaenioglossa; family Ampullariidae; genus Pomacea; species Pomacea canaliculata. The sequence continues at coordinate 13,456,204 of NC_037598.1, read as the reverse complement.
ACGAGCGACAACGGAGAAACGCTTGTACGTATTTTGATGACTTCGTCTGTTTGTCCCCACCGTTTATTGCGTATTTACACCTGGCTGGGCGTCGTGATGGTGTGGTAGAGGCGCAGTCCGGTAATGATTAGTTCAGAGAACGCAAGGTAAGACAACGTACCACCAAAAGTTCTTTTTTTCTTTTAAAATTGTACTTAATTTGTTTATCAATCCCTTTATTTAATTATTATGTTCACATGTGCTTGCCTCAGACTCCTCTGAATTTTTCAATCAGGAAGTTAATGCTAATGATGGCTCCTTCATCAAGGTCAGTTTTTATTTTTCTCAAAGTGCCATAATAAAAGAATGAATCACAAGGTCCCTACATAAATCATATCTAACTGATATATTTGTTGCGCAGTCTAATAGAAATGATAACTCATACTTCTGAGCAACTTCGACATATGCTTTCCGCTTTCATTAAGTTATGCATAAGTGACGTGCTGCGAGAACCCGGATGATAGATTCTCCTGCTGAGTGCAGCATGAAGCAACGGAGAAAACCACGACAGCAGAAAACGTCGCTTCCTTAGACTGTGATGTCAGCAAACACTAATGGGCGGCAAGCACGTCATCGATAAATGGTAGGGACCGCCGGAAAGCTAGCATTAGCCCACGTCACCAACGCCTGCGGGTGCCGGATGATAGACGGACTGTGAAAGCCAAAGAAGATTTACCAAAAGTGACATGGACAGAAAGAGCAACTGATAATCATTATCCAGATTTCGTTTCCTCTCGGCTCTTATCTCTTTGTCCCATCTCTCTCATTCTGTACGATCGTTCTGGATTTACATGTGGCGTGTGAGAAAATAGAAGGAGCTTTGAAAAAAAGGCAAGCTTACATATTCCACAATAGAACCATCGAAGGCGTCCGACCTGGACTTCCAGGTCTCCACCAAGATAAAGCTGCAACTCACCGTTCCTCCGCAAAAGGGATCTGTGTAAGGAATAAAGAAATATGCAAAAACATTGGTTGTATAGGCATCTTCATTCACGCCAGTCTTCTCCAGACAACTTACATCTTCTCCGCTGTTCTGGACCGTGTTGCGAATGACTGTGAAAGATGAGGAGGCAGGAAAATGGTTCTAACATTATGTTAGCCCCCCCTACGTAGCACAAGACCGGTGGAGACAACAAACCAAGAGTATGGGAACCCTACGTGTTTCACAAAGCAGATTCCTGTGCTCGTAGTGGCTGTTGTGTATTGTAAGCGGAGGAGGGTGATGGGTATGGATGATGGGTGTGCGCGTGCTGGCAGGGAAGGGGAATACGCAACGTGAGAGATACTGTCTTCACAGACGGAGGTAGATGGACCACACACGTTCCGGGGCTCACCCGTGACCGGTGGGGGTGTGACAGTAAACCTTCGCGCTGAGCTCTTGTCGAGCTGCTCGGGGGTACCACCCGAGACTGTTCTGTACACACAATGCATCAACATGAGCGGGTACAGCACCCCATCCACTAAATAGTCACTTCGTGAAAAGTAGCGTAACACGTAAAGACCGCATGCCTAACAAATTGCTAACTTGATGTCTCACAGTGTGAACATAACAAGGCACCAGGATCATCGAAATAGGTTAAGAAAATGACTCATCACAATTGAAATGCAAGCGAGCGCTTGACCCGTCAGCTAACGATAACCAGTCAGCGAATCTGAAGCCCCTCGCGTACAAGTAACCTGAAGCGAGGCTGAGCCGCTGAATCTGCAGAGATAACCGCGTGAAAGGAACCTGTACCACAACTGTCACCTGCGGCTGCACCTCCGACACGATCGGAATCTTCTAACTGTCGCGGGTTCGGCATGAAGCGCAACGAGGAGGCCACAGAGATGTTGGAGTCAACGGACAAGTCATCGGACGCCGTCTGTTCTTGTGGCTGATTGCTCAGGATCCCTTGAACGGCCGTCGGGTTTCTCGTATGGTGGCGCAGCTCTTTCCCAAACGATCATGGCAACCTTGAGTGGATGGCTTCACGCTGAGCCTCGCATGCGCCAGTTACCGTGGGAAAGTTGCCAACAGGTGGAGCGGTGAAGAAATAAAATATCTCGCGAGTGCCCATCAACTGAGACCATGCCGTCTTTTTTATATCTATCATTAGAAAGAATATTATCTGCACACTTCAAATATTCAATAGATGCATTCTGTCTCCAACTTCGTTGCCGTGCTGTAAGCACACAATGGGAACCACTTATAGCACCTTTAATTGGGCCTACATAAACCTAATAAGTGATTACACTGCTCAGGGCAAGGCTGTAGGCGCGGCAGCCCCACTTTCTCTTCCATGCATTCTGCCTCCCTCGATAAAAGTCAGGTAACTTTTTTCCAGTTAGGGGGACAAGGGGAAAGTTCATGCCCGGACAGCATCGCACCAGTGCCCTGGTACAACCCCGCCCCCTTACACGACACCGCTAACCACCACACCCCAGACAAGATGAAGCCCCCAATCAACGCGCGCGTCTACTCCCCACCACCCCCTCCAGACAATTATAGACGTCGCTCCGGGTTGTGTCACAGCGAAGGAGTGGAGAGATGGTGTCGCGGCACTAGACCGGCAACGTTACAGTGAAAGAGGCCACAACCGTGAGGTCATTGCGTGGCATCCTGGCGCCAGAGCACCCCAGTCAGGCGCAGAGAGAAAGCCGAATTACCGAGCAGGGTCCATGGCGGCACCCCGGTCAGGGTCCCCGAGATCGGCCTTGCTGGTCGCGTCGGAACTCGCTGCCTGATACAACGGTAGTCGTCGCGTGAACTTCTTGGCGTCCAGGGGTCGAGGCGCTAACGTGTGGCCGAGTAGTCCGTGCCAGAGCTGGACAAGTACTGAAATATGGAGCTCACGCAACAGAGCCACGACAGTGCCACGCGACGGCGGTGTTATGAAGACCATCTGAACGAATTGGAAGACGATGCCCGCCCAACGGCACTCAGCGCAAATAAGATAGAGAGAGAGAAATGGTGATTACAGACTACCTCTCCGATTTGTTTAATTATTTATTTTCTAGAATTAAGCATGTGGAGAAGACATAACACGCTGCAGAATGCTTGTGACGGCACACTAGCACGTCGGAACTAGGGAGGTAGACAAATACGGCCATGGCTGCGGTAAAGGAGTCTGCCCAAGAGCTATGTAGCCACAATACGTTTAGGCATTTCTTCTTGCCGCTCTTCAACTTCCATTCTTCCCCCTGGTGATCGACAGACTCAGTGTCAAGAAGTGGCGTGCATTGACGTCACTAAGTAGTAAGTCGACGTATAGTCCACTCCGGTTCCGAGTCCTCTTCTTAGTCCTGTGTGTACGTAGATACTTCCACCTGGAACCCCTCCGGGGTAACACTGCCCCCGCCGCCAAGCCCGGGATGAAAGGAGGAGTGGGCGCTGGGCTAAGCAACTAGGCCCCACCCGTAGAAGACACCTCCTGGCTAAGCAGAAACCGATAAACTACGGACACAGAGTTTGCCTCGCGGCTTGGGGTGAACTAGGAGAAACAAAAGAACAATATGAGTGTGCGTGGATGCGGTGGAGTGTCAGAGAGATGAAGAACTCTTTCCTTTTTCAAGAGAAAGATGAAGCGCGAGAGAAACATGTGTTATAAATAGCAAAAGGAATAAGAGAGTGTCTGCAAGACCGGGTATTCTGGTGAACCAAGAAGACCTAATGCAGGCCACCACTCACGCGTTGCCCCTGGGGGTGACGAATGACGTCACGGTGTCGCCATCACGGGCACCATGGCGCAGAGCGCCAATTGCCTGCTCGTACCAAAGAGAATGGGTTGTGGTTGTCGGTGGGGCCCAGTTCATTACAATGGTGTAGGTTCGCAGATGAGGCATCGCCGGTCAGGGGTACACAACCACGGGCTGGGCGTAAACGCTTTGTTGTCCGGCACCTCCACCTCACACCACAGCCTGCTCAACAAACAACAACTCGCCGTGACGGTACAGTCAGCACAAACAAACATCAACTAGACCAACGGCGGGGCCAAGAAAAGCCGGAAAAAAACCATCAAAAAGATTCTATTTTGGAAATGAGAAGCCGTCGAGGAATTCGCCTGACTTTTTTCGCTGCAGATAAAGATCTTCGATTTATATCAAACTTGTACGGATAAGGGAGTGTCGCCAGGAAACCTCACTCACTCCGAATTTCGTCTCCTCCCATTTTCTCCGTCTCACAGGACGCACACACAGCACAGACATGTATCAGACAGAGATATAATTACGAGAAAAAATTGTGTTCCTCCATTTTGTCTGACTGTGCGGGGGAGGATACTATATAAAGTGTGTGTTATATATAATATTTGCGTGCATCTCACACACTGCGGGCTACACATACAATGTCTGATCTTATCTTGGATTGTACGATCGGTTCGAGAAGTAACGTCCTTTCACTTGTCAAGGTGTGTTTGGATAAAATGCGGACCCTGCGCGGTGAAGTTTGTCAAGCTGTCAAGAGGTCAAAGCACAAGGCGGCGATGGAGTGATGATACCCATATGGCCGGGTTAGCCAAGTGTCATACTCAACAGAGATGAACACGGAAGTGTAATCTCTTGAATGGGTTTGCACGCGTGGTGTCAATGCGCTGAAGTAAGTCTAGATGCAAGAATAGACAAGCAAGGCTGCAACCTCTAATGCCCAGTGTACTTCTTTGAAAGGCTCCTCCCCGCACGTCCGCCACACCCTAACTTAACGTTTATCTGGAAATCTGTCTGATCCACGACTCCTCGCCGCGACTGCCCAAGACCTGGCGTTGGGCTGGCCGTCAGATCAGACTTCCTCCATTCCCTCACTTCTACCCGTCGGGCCTCCACAATCACATGTGGGCAGACGTGTACTCCATCACTCTGTGTTAGCGAACAGTGGAGACTCTCTTCCACATCCACATTCACACTCGGGCATACATGGCGTACATCTCACTGACGCTCTGTGAACAACATAGCCTAGTCACAGAAGTACTGTCTCCCTGCACGATTGGCAATACTGCCGGCATGTTTAAACCGTCGCATGATAACGACTGTCCCTCTGGACACTAGTGTAGTTATAGTATCTTACATCCCTTCACACCCATCATTACAGGGCTTAAGCCCGTATTCTACTCTCGACCTGCTCACTTTCTGTTGGCAGTGGTCCTACAGTACCCGGTCACTGTCCAATGTCACATTGTTCTTCATTCGTACTGATAGCAGCACAAGGTTGCGACCGGATGTTAGTCTAGGATGCTCCAAAGGTAACAAGTACAAATGGGTGATATTATTATTATTATACTATTATATTAAGAGGAGACATCCTTGTAACGAAGTGAAATGTTTGATCGTTTTTGTTAAAAAGTTTTAAAATGGCGCAACATTCTAGAAAACAAGTTGATAGAGAAGAAGTGTAAGAAATTGGCAAGTGATTTGTTCTACCAATATCACAATGTATTATGCACTTCATAAGCCCGAGATGATGATGATGATATAAACGAAGAAAAAACGAAAACGGCAGATAGAAAAAGCGGGTACATTGTATGGGAAATCGAGTTAAGTTGTAAATATCTGTTTTCGGCCAAGCATCATTTCTACATATTCACCTTCCACTCTCCTTTGATTTCGTTATGCTCAGATACTAGTTTTTTTATAAAACGTTTATAGTATTAATTACTTAGTTTAATTCTAACGCCTGTAAAGCGCGAGGGCTAAATTGGGAAAAGTGCTGTCTGCGCTTACTTACAATCTCGTAATAAAGGAATTGTCACCTAGTCATTAATGCCCTTTTGATCTAAGCATTAATCAGTTGCATGAACAATATTGAACGGTAGCAGTTGTACAAGCAGGTTTTTTTTTTTTCAAGAGCAAGGAATCCTCCGCGTTCACCTTTTCATTTTCCTGCCCAGTCAGAGAACACGTACTTCAGTTGTATTTGTTGTTTTTTAAACATAAATAACGACTCGCGAAATATTTCATTCCTTTGAAAAATGCCAGTGCACACATAACGTTTTAAGTTTCTAAAAGTAAAACGATTAGTAAAGATCCCTTGCTAATAAATTTCAATTGGAAAAGATGAGGGGAGAAGAAGAAAAAGATAATAGGAAAATAAGAATAAATAATAGAGCAAAAAAAAAAAGAAAATAGAAAATAGAAGATAAAAAATAAGAAGCTGAAGAAGGAAGAATGATGACTAATGATTGTGTAAAGAAGGGGGCAAGGTATCTATCGGTTGATGCAGTTAGAAATTATACCTTATTGTGGTCCTACTTGTAGCTACATGTTCATGAAGCGTCTACAGATTGAAGAATCAGGCAAGATTCTCTAATAATTTTGTAATTATATCATTATATAGTATAGGTATATGCTACAAAGAGAGATGAATATATGTTAAGTAGATGAAGATATATCTATTAAACACTTACTTTTTACAAATTTCCTGAATTCTGAGAATTATTGAACACTGGGGGGTCTATTCCCTCTTCAGTGTGGCCGACTGAATGTCCAAGAAACAGGGAGGCAAGGCTAAAGTGTGATTGCAGTATAAGTCCACCAGAATGGTGAGTTGTTTTGAAAATCCAAGTACAGTTCTCTACAAGGTGGGCAAGACTGTGCACGGAGTGATATATCACTGCGGCATCTACACTCCCTCCCCCTTCTCACACCTCAGTATGGCAAATCTGCAGCTTTAGCTGCTGCGGCGGACCATCCACAGTTGGAATATTCGAGTTTCCTGTCAGACTACACATTCCGTATAGCTCAATAAAGGTTTGGTAACTCGGGAGGTCAACGCTGTGGCTTGTGCGGTGATTTGGCACAGCAGCGGAGAGCCCTCCCCGTCACGTGGTGAAGTGCACCATGCATGCAGGAGGGGAGAGACAACACAGCACACACACACACACACAGAGATTTAAAAAAAGAGTAGGATCTTGGAAGCATTTTGTTTGAAATAAGACAAATATGCATGGCAACATTTCGAAACTCTTTTACTCTCTCATGTTTTCTCTTTATTTTAAAATTCTATTTCCGTTTCAAGCTGGTTAGAGTATGCGGGGTGTTAAATCTCTTCTCTCTCTTTCACGTCCTTTCTCTCCTCTTGCTCATTATCTCATTCTCTTCACTTCTATTTTTCCCATTCCCATCGATTAATCTTTCATGTTTGGAGAGATCAAACAGGCAGAGAAGTCTTCGAAGTGTTTTACAGCATCAGTGTGCTATACTACACTACCTCCCTGGTATTTGTATATCCAACTGGGGTTCTTATCCCTGGGGTATTTGGTATATCCAACTGGGGTTTTTTATCCCTGTATTTAATCCCTGGTATTCTTTATCCCTGGTATTTTGTATATGCACAGCTGGGTTTTATCATAGGTATGAACATTAAAATACAGTTTTTCACAAGTTCGAGCATTTGTCAAAAGTAATGGCCTCCACTGACAATGAGAAGACTACAAGAAGTTCCTGAAGCGGCAATCTAAGAAAATCACTAGTCCTTCGAAACAGAGACAACACGCACACACATGCACGCACCTACTTCTTTACATACAAAAAGATCATTTCAGTCTGGGAAAAGAAGAAGGAATAAAATGTGAATGCGCGATTTGAGATGTTGTTTGAATGTTTTAGTTCTGGACGCCGCATAATGAACAGGTGGGATGAGTTAACACACAAAACAATAAGATTTAGGCAATAAGAAATAATAGGACAACATAATATTCCAGAAAAAGAATGCACGCTGCTCTCATGTTACCCGAATACAGTAAGTACTTGTACTTGTTCTGTACCTGATTGGTTTTAAAATCAATCAAAATACCTGTTGGCCTTAATTAGCCTTCTGTACAGTGCAGGCACGAGTGGACCTCCGCTCAATCAAAATACCTTCTAGGCTTTCACGGACACGCTTACACTACCAGAACCCTGCAGACATTTTCTTTGCAAAGCTAACCCTGAGGTAACTTACCTTGGCAAGGTAACAACACCCCCTACAAACTGCGTGTCCATTCCTACATATAATTTTCCAAAAAAGTGTCCCTCTGATCAGTTAATTTACGATTTTATGGAGCAGATTTCTTTCTAGAAACTCATGCAGCACAGATGGTACAGAGACTGACTCAAGCAGGTGTGAAACAGGTGTCAAGCAGGTGCCATACAGGTGTCAATAATTACAGGGCGTCGGAGCGTCGAGCACCGACAAAGTGAAAAATTGCCCTGAAGATGAATGGCCGGGACACAGCAGAGCTGTGTGGTGATGAAAGGGTGAAAAACAAGGTATGTGTCCAGTCAGGTCACGACAGGTCACAGGCGAGGGGAATATACAAAGGAACAGACAGGCTGGTGACATTGGCTCACGTGGGCTGCGATAAAGAGAGACTTTTTCTGGTGACCCTTTACAGTCTCGCAAATGAATACAGAAGTCAAAACAAGACCGTGTTTCACGATTTGAAGACGACAATAGGCGCCAATCTTTGTAAATCCGCATCCAAGTTGTTTTTTTAAAAAAGGTGTTTACTGATGACCGTTGTTAAACGGGCTAAAAATCCTGCATTCTTTAAATGGTTGGAAAACAATGACACGTTTGTATGGAGGGGAGAGGATTGGGGATTTTGTTGTAGAGCAGTCAGTATTTCGGGACAGTTTGAGATACCAGGACTTCTTCCTTGTCGCAGTAAACACGTCATACAACGGAAACCATGTCTGTCATCTCCGCTTGTATCTTCTGCCTCCTCGGGGCTGAACATAAGTTTTGGAGATCATACTCCTGGTCGTACAGTCTATCCCCGAAATCCCAGGTCTCGGTAAACAGAACTTGTTTTCCTTTCCTTTAATTTCATCGATGGGGTCGAGTGGTCAACTTTGACTAGAGATGCAAGTAGACAACTTTGCCGACCAGGTCCCGGTAACTGGATGGGGAGGTAAAACATATACAACCCTGGTGTATTGCACCTTTGAACCGAGCCAGCTCTTGACCTGAGGTTTGACCTTAGGGAGTCTTCGTGATCACCTTTTGTCGCCTGTTCATGAGTTATGTCCCCTTCACCTTTGGCGCTGACAACAGTTACTATTTTGAACTTTTGAAAATGGTCGTACAGAGAAAGAACAGAAGTAGAAGAGAGATACAGACGTTTGGATATAGCTACCTCCACCTCGCTGTAGGTTTTATTTTCGTATTTTTCAAAAATAATAATAGAGATAGAGCGCGTTGTTTTCGTTAGAGGTGAGGTGGATGCGATGGTTAAGTCCACGAGTGACTACAATGAAAATCGAAATTTAATCTGAATTAAATTACATACTCTTGAGAGAGAGAGCTACTTCTGAACCCGTAGCGACGAAATAATATTTATATATATATTAAACCCATTACATTTACACTAAGGGTAAGAAAGATGAACCTGTAGGGATCTGCGGAGAGAACAGCAAGATGTGGCATAGACTGGTAGACAAGGCTAGACTCTACAGACAGGTTTAAATCATTACATAGTTTTTACACCCTTCGAGTAATATTCCTTCCCTCATTGGAAAAGGTAGACGCTAGACGAGCGCAAACACCAACGTTCATTGGAAGAGCACCTGACGAGTGTCGGCCAGCGCGCGCTGCCCCCAAAGGGGAGGAAGGAGCGGATGAGGATGTGCACGCGATCTAAGGGAAACAGCGGGCTGGGCAGCGCGGAGGGGCGACCGGGTAAATGATGGCGATCGCCTCTGTCATCAAGTCCGTCCTTGCACAAACACGAACTCCTGATCCGAAGCCTGAGGAGCGACTGCAGAGGGTACGTGGCTTGCAGACCTTTCGGAATGTGTTCTTAGGTGCCTGATTAAGCTATCAGTCACCCACACAGAGAGAGACGCGGGCGCAACGTGGAAAAATGAATGCATGAGTGAATAAGATTCAAGGAAAAGAAAAAAGAAAGACAAATCGAAAGAAAAACATGAACAAATAAATGGGTAGAAAAACAATAGATTTATTGAGTGTAGCTACAGCCAATGACTGTCGATGACACACCTCGTCCTGCACATGTACAATATGTAAGATAAGACCCATTGAATTATCTCAGAGGGAATTAGTGCACATGTACACTGTCCACTACATTGTTTACATAAAAACACTTCACTTGGAATAGAATTTCTATTTTTTTATTTATTTTACATTTGTGTTCCATTGTGACTGTAAATGAGAAGGTTGGGAAACCGACTTGTAAAGCAGAAACAAACTTTCTGCACAGGTAAGTGAAATCTCAAGGAGGAAATTGTAAACCAGGTTGCAACCATTACTCTTCTTACAGAAGGGTCCCTGAGTTGGAAAAAGTAGTCCAGCTGTATTTTTGAGGGGGAGGAGTCAATAGTCCACAACCTGCAGCAACTCCACTCTGAAATATGCAAAACTTTTTATTTTCCAACCAACTCTTACTGGGGGCTCACTTTTTTGTCTGTCCATACGATGGTGTTTTGACACTGTGTCAGTCCTGGGGCAGTCCTCACGAAGCAAGGACACTGAGTCGTTGCCGAGGAGAAAGTTCAAGGAATGTTTTTGTCTACTTTGTCACGACTCACTGACCAAAAACCATTGATATTTTAAATACTATTTTACTCTGCTATTTTTAATCTTACCCAAGCTGGTTTATGACTACTGGTTCAGAGAGTAAACAATTTAAACGGTTCAACATTCCAGCGTAGTCTGGAAGCTTCTTTATAAATACTGAGATCAGAATGCTTCTCTGATTTTTCCGGAGTTTTTTCCTTGGACAAGCTGATTATTGCTCTTCGTGAATACGACCCCAGAGTTTTACCCTGTTGGTTTCGTTTGCATCATTTTTCTCAAGACACATTGAGCTAGCCTCAACACAAGGACATTCGTTCTGCACATTCACGTAAAACTATTTTATACTTTATTTAGTTCTCCTGACTAGTATAATAAGCTGTTGACCTTTGACCTTTTGGGCTAAAATGGCTGTAGGGATAACGTGTGTAAGGGGTCTCAAAAAAGCGAAAGCGAAAGGGCCCTACCTGTATCGATACATTGATAGATATCTCCGGCTCATACCTATATCTATATATCTCTGCAGATCTCTGACTCAACTTTATCTTCTTGCCGCCGTCTTCAGTTCCCCGACAGGTCGGTGTGGGGGCCAAGCAAAAGGCCTGGGGTAAGGAACGGAGAATTTCTGTTACAGACTGTGAAGTTGTTTGTCTTAATATCGGTTATCTCGTTACGCTGCTGATGATGATAATGAGTGGCAAGTAGTTGTGGGTACACTCGAGTGGTGGTGGTGGTGGTAGTGGTAGTTGTAGTGGAGTGGTTATGAGAACAGAAATGTAGCTTGATATATTTAATATTACAGTAGAAAAGCGTGTTTCCATGGAGAAGCTATATACGCGTTGTACCAGAAGAAAAGAAAAAAACATGATTTGAAGTTGTATTAAGTACGTATGAATGAAATTTTATGTAAGCACTTTGACACCTTCTTAAACTGTTTGTGCCACCAATGCAAATGTTTGTTCTTTCAGTGTGAGACCAAAAGATGGAGTTCAATACAATAGGAACTTCTCAACGTTTCCTAGCACCAAAGACTGAAACTCTGCTTATTTTGCCAAGTAGATCACCCATCCACCTCCACCTCCCATAATACACAGCTACACAACCAAGGCAAGCAAAACTTTCTCAAAGGAGAAATCGACTTTGGATACATGGCCTTACCTGACATGACCATCAGTCTAGTATCATAGCAAGATGTTAGGCTTCAAGGGGAAGGGGAGAAAACCATGCTGACAGTGAACGATGTTCAATATTCTTGTCTCCTCAATACCGTTTTTTGAGGAGGCCGTTTGCCCATTTCCCCCTCGACCAGGTCCGCCTACGCCACTCCCCGTCCCTCCAGTCCAATCCTATCATGGCAGCGGCACAGATATACAGGAATGGTTGACAGGTGCAAGAGGTCAGCAGCTTCAAGTACTTGGGGGCCACCCTCTCCAAGGCAACTCACATCAGATATCCACATCAGGATTTCAACATCAACAACGGTGATCACTAAGGTACATGGGATCTGGCATAGCCACAAGGTTCACTACCCTGTACAAGCTGTACAAACCCCTGGTAGTGCTCATCCTGCTCTACGGATGCCACACGGAAAGGAGAATCCAGGCGTTTGAGAGCAAGTGCCCGAGGAGGCTGCTCTGGATCTCATACAGAAAACATAGAACAACAAAGACAATCAAGAAAAGTTACAAGTACGCAAATTCAAAAGTAAACTTCTTCTCCTCAAGTTTCCTGACTACCCTCCCACAAACTGTCAACAGCCCAAGCTAGCACGTGGTTGTAGAACAGGGAAACGGCGACAGTCGCAATATTTTGAGATGCTGCGAATAAATAAATAAATGACTTTTTATGATTTTTGCGCGTTCAGATTAAATGTATTGGTGTTCTTTTAGATAATTCGGGAATTGCAGTTACCTAAATATTTCATTTGCTACGATTATCCTGGACTTCTGTAGTTCGTCTAGTTTGTTTGGCAGCCATCTTAGTGCTTATAGTATGTATATTTTGTATATTTTATTTGTATATCTTTCAATACATATTAGCATAACTGTGTCTTGTAAGCATTATTTGTAATGAATATATAGATGTTCCCTATTGGTATATAAAATGTTAATTTCCTTCATTTAGATGTAATACATAATATGATAGGCAAAACGGTGTCACAAAATATAGATGACATCATTATAATTATATTTATGAGCTTAAATTATATGGTTATATTTTATGAATGCTCATTATTATCCGTATTAGTCACAAAAAGCACACGCGCATAGAGATAACACAAAGACAAAACTGTAAATTTTAGCATCGACAATGTTATTTTTTATTGACCAGCATACACCCACCGGAATAATAAAATATTCAAGATTCAAGAAGAACAGGGGGAAGTTCATAGACCGAGCAGACCGAAAGGCAGAGCAGCATTCTATAGATAAAAGATGAAGAGAATAAAGAGAAACACGACGGATGGAAAAGCTGAGTATGACAAAAATATTTTTATACATTCTTTTACAGTTTCACATTCGAGAGTTGATATCGTCAGTAGAGACATTTGAATTTCGTTGGTCGCCATGTTGCACATTCAGTTGTAGGATGTGTTCCACTTGTCTCCTTGTTCATGCCTTGACATGTCATGGCAAAGCGGGCGATAACTTCTGCCGCATACAATCGCAAAGGGAGCTAACGTAACGGCAATGAGAGACGACTCCGAGCTAAGGGCAATTAATCACTAAAGCTGTGTTGTCTTTATCCTTTGGCAACATCACAATTATGCAGAGGGCGAAGGGTGAAAGGTCGATGTCGGGTATGACGTATAAAGAAGGATTCACTGTTCGCCAGGTTTCTGGATTCTTGAGGAATCGGAACTGAAACATACATGTATTTTTTTTTAATTAGAAAAAAGAGAAAGTCTTGTTCCTTAAAAAAGCTACAAACAATATTCGGTGGTAAGCGATGTTTTCTGTATCAGGTGTTGTGGAGAAGACAGAACGAATACAACATCTATCAAAAAGAGAAGAAACTCACATATTCCACGGCGGCCACTGAATTTCTGAGTCGAATCACCGGGTCTGCCTCCCAGATACAGGCGGCACTCCGTCCTCTGAAGGGGATCTGTGGTCAAGATTAAACATGTTTGTAATTATTAGAAAATGTCTTGGGACAGATTATACATTACCTGGATAATCTGAGTTTTAGATGTCTGAGGACAGGGTATGGCTGTACATGTGTCAGGTCATTATTAGAAGATATTTGGGGACAAACTTATTGATATCAGTCCTTAAGTAAGTTACAGAAAATAATTTTTGGGAAATTAGCTTTATAAACGTGGTACAACAATTATTACTAGAGATCTTGACTAGATTACTTTAGACTTTGTCATGACTTAATTAAACATGATCGTTTGAAAGAAAAATGATATTGATACCACATTATTACCCGTGAACCTATATGCACACATCACTAGCACAACTAGTTCTCAAAACGTGAGTCGTTCTTGTCCAGAAGTAATCCCATAACAATTCTTGTTTTGTCTATCTGAAGATTAAGAAATGAACTGCAACAATTCCATCCCTTGCACGTTGGTTTGTCATCTTTTTCTCTTGGAAGCAGGGGAAGCTTTCATTTTCCATAAAACTTGCTTCAAAAAGAAAAGCAATATCAAGCAGAAGATAAGAAGGTGAGATAATGCCACTTACTTCCTGGTTTGACGCTGGCGCAATTTTCGCCATCCGAGTGTGATGGTGACTTGCTGATTGACACTCTCCATTTTAATCTCGTTCCAGCCACGTCCAGTCTGAGAACAAGCAGACAAACAGACAGACAGACGCACATGCACACACACACACACGCACGCGAGCACATGCAAAAAAAAAAATGAAGAGGGGTGCAGGTGGCTGAATTTTCAGGAAACAATATTTCTAAAAATCCAATCAAATGCAGAAATAATTTTGTCCTTCTATGTTCTTACAGCGAGACAACACTATTGTCGTTCTGCTAGACATGACTGTCTGCTCTACTCACAGACTTGATGGGACAGGACAGCTTGTTTGTCTCGTTGGTGAAGCGGAGCGCCGTGATGTCCAGGTTGGAGCCCAGGATCATGGTGATGGAGGGCTTCCACTTGTCCTTCCGTCGTCTTTCAGGGTGTCCGACTTCTTCACCTCCGTGCAGTCGTCTGACAACAAGGTCATGGGAGAACGAGAGTCCGGTCTCACCTTGATGACCCCCCGCCAGTTGCCTGCAGACAAAAAATGATAAGAAAAAATTCTCTCAGATGGAAGGTAATCAGCAGGCTAGGTGATCTGTCGTTTTCAACTTTCCTTTTACTTTTGCACTCACATTTGTGAGCGTGAGGCAGCATATATGCTCTAAGGGACATAATCTGAGTAAATTGCAACTTTGAGTCTCGACTATCTTGCATGATTGCGAGACATGTTGAGTGCAACACACACACACACACAAAGCCTCCTCTGGCTGAATGGTAAAATCGTTGCAAACTTTGCTAGCATCTCTACCTTGCAGGTCGTTGCTGGCGAACTTCTGGAAGCCAAGGGGCGAGCCGTCCAGCCGCAGCGCGTAGCCTTTGTCAGAGTTACTGTCCTTGATGGTCAAGCCTCCGAGGTCGGCTCTGGCATCGCCGGGTCCATCGGAGACGAAGCCAACATTGTTGGTGTAGTTACCCACAATCGGCGTCGTACTGTAGGTTAGCGAGGTAGTTGCAGGGATGAAGAGCTGCCAAATAAACATTTTTATTCATCATTCCCATCGTTTCTTACTTTTTCTTTTCGTGTAGGTTGCATTTATATCGGCAGTGTTGTTGTTGTTTTTTTAAGTCTGTCAACATTAACCGATTGAGAGGCATCGCTTGTGTATTTACTAAAACACTCTGACATTATATTTTTTTTAAAAAAAACATGAAATGTTTACATGCCAGTTGGAGCTGTCCTTTACCGACCCCAGTCACCCACCCACCCACACACCCACTCACCGCTCGAGCCGGGAGGAAACAGTGTAGGTCTTGCCAATGTCCACACAGCCACAGCGCGCGTTACTCCACCCTGTTCGGGTGGGCAGTTCATGTTCATCGTCGTCTCCCACAGCTGCACGTGACCCGTGGGGAAGAAGGCCACCAACTGAGCATACTTCTTGTTGTCTGGCAGCTCCACCCAGATACAACCTGAAGACAGACATGTTGTGTTGCACCCTTACTGCACATCATCATCCTACCACAACACCTCCACTGCATACCTCCCCTTACAACACCATCAGCATCCTACAACACATTCAGCATCTTTACAACACATCTTACTACTCCCACCATCTAACAACACCTCCAGCATCTTGCTTACAACACCTTCAGCAGCGCCAAGCTGACAAAAGATAACGAAGTAAACAACAACAAGAACAATCACAACAAGCCCTAAGGTACAAATGCTCACTGGGGTTGACAAACTTGCGGAGCTCCGCTATGTCATCGTCTCTCTGTCTGTACCTGGGTGGGGGCAGCTTGTCCTGGGCATCAGCCCCCAGCCGCAGCAGCAGGAGCAAGGCCAAGGTGGAAAATGCTTGCCAACAAATCATCTGCAAACAAAAACAAGATGTTTTTCCTGGTATTTTGTTATGTCGATGTTGCTGTGGTTTCTCTTCGTTTCAGCACAGTGCCACAGTGCCACAGAAACCTTAGTCTTTATGTAAGAAAAACTTGTATGAATATTGTTTATGCTTTTAATTGTTTTCAGAAGTCCATGCCTGAGGGTGACTAGTAACCCTAGCTCTTTTGTTGTCTATTTGTAATCCGTTTATTGTCTCAATATGTTACCTTCACAGACTTTCACACAAGAAATACGTATATGACGAATTATAAAATTATAAAATTATACCATTATACCAGAACTACGTGTTTGATAGTGAAAGTGAATGGTATCAATTTTCTCTAGCACTGCAAACAAACTTTTGAAACACCGTGGACCAAAAGTATTTTGTCTAAATAAACATCTGTCCGTTAAAATGCCAGTAAACTACTACACCGAAAGAGCCACAGGGTTTGTGTCTGTGTGTATTTATTTGTAAAGGACGGTGAATGTTTTCGCTACAAAAGCTCCCAGTTGATGATGATGACGATGAAACTATCGTGACTCCATGTGATAATCAGGGAACGGTTTCAGTTTATTATCAACCTGAGGCCGTAGCTACGATGCAGAGGTAACCTGACCCCAGACTTAGCCATGATCCTGAATTGTTGTGAGGGTCAAATAACTGGAAATGGACACATACCTTGGAGGGTGGTTGATACTCTAGAGGTCCCCGTACTGTCTACAGTCGAAGCTATAGGAGGATGAGGTGCTGAATAAATGGGAATATAAACCCAGCAGTGAATAGGTTAATTATTTTCACTCTCAGAAGCCTCGGTAGGGAGGGTTCGCTAGCCGAGAAGTGTATTAACGAAACAACATTTGCATGCCTGCTCTGTCGCCGGCAGAGGTTCATCGGCCTATTCCTCTAGTGCATAATGAAGGAGGATCTTTGAGAACCATGGCGCTCCCTCCGTCAGGTTCCGGGAGTCGTCCAAGGAGTCAACTTCGTTAGGAGAAACATTTGGTCGGTGGGAGGGACCTTCGCAAGCCGCCGGGCAAAGAAAAGGCTTTGACTCAACTCCCTGAGCTCCTCGCCCATCTCCTCCAGCAAAGGTTCAACACTCATTACAGATGTTGACATCTCCTCCTTCCTCTCTATTCACGTCTGTCATTTGTTAACCCTTCCACTGCTTATACTTCAATGTGCCTCAAGGATATGGGGATGAAATTTGTTGACAAAAAGAGAGAAAATTGAGTGAAGGATGATAGGAGAAGCATGATGATGATGACGACGATTACGACAAAAGGTACTATGATGAAAAGGTTGTATCTGAAGAATAAAGCTGGGGAAAAGAAATAGGTAATGTTATAAATAGACACAACTGTACGCGAGACATATTTCCCCCACTAACCCCAGTTTCCATGTCACGTTTGTAAGGACAAAGTTCTTGGCAATCACGTGCATCACATCACGTGACCATTCGCTGGACATTGGCAATCAGACCGATGACTTCCTGGTTGAGAGCGATAGACTGCTGTCAGATAATGAAGCAGATGATAAAGTTCTTCACACACGATGCTTGACGAAAAGGCAGTGATCGCAGTGTGTTCACGAGATGTCAAACACCTGACAGGTGTTCCCTGAATAGTTTTCATTACGGGGCCACAACACACAAACAGCAGATGTAGAACACAGCAGCAGGCTGGATGCTAAGACTGTGCTTACACTGGGGCTGTACTCATGAAGTGAAGGTAAACTGTTGCCCAGGGGCAAAATGAGAAACTCAAGGATAAGCCTCTTTTCTGCAGTTATAGAATGGTGTTCAGATCCTTCAGATGCTGTTTTACCCCTGGAGCTTAGTTGTAAAGAGATGACAAAGATACCCTAGGGTAAAGAAACATAGTAATATCCTCGGGGTCTGATTTACCTTCGGAAACGACTTCCTATCGCTTCATAACTCCTGCTCCTGGAGGTATCCCCCACTCCCCGGCAGGTGTCCGATGTCTAATAGTCTGGATACTTGCTTGCTATGTAAGTATAGTCAGATATACAGAACATGTAGAAGCTGTCACAAAGTAACTCTTTAAACTTCACTCGGAGGGCCTAATCTCCTCGCAGGTGATCTGATCTTCCCTTCGGACCTAGCGCGCAAATACCCCGGGTGTCAGCACAGAGGCACTAATTGAAAGCTGATACAGAAAAGGTCATGGAACTGTCGACGGGGAGGAAGTGAGAGAAATGGACAAAAGGTGCAAACCACAGGTAGTCCGGGCTTAATTGGTCGCCGAGCAGTACCGCAGCAAACAGTCGTGCTTCGCTGCCAAATGTCAAAACCCGGAGGCAAAGGGCGCAGTCTGCTCTCCCTCCCTTCCACCAAACTGTGAAGATGCTCTTTTCTGTTTTAATACTTTCAGACGCGAATAAGTTAATCGTGTTTTTATGCCGATACATGGATAATTGATCTTGTTTAATTAATCGTCTACATATGGATTGTTTGGATAAGTAAAATCGTGCTTTGACATCGAACCATTGATATTTGATTTCTCTTTAATTGTCTGGAGCTACACAAGTAATCTTGTTTTGATAAGTCGATACATGGATCGGCAACACTGTCGATACTTGAATACTTAATCATGTTTTGAAATGTTAAGACATAAATAAGAATAATTAGTCTTGCTCTTCAAGACATCGATAATTTCTTTTTTATTATTATTTCTGCATCGAGGGATGGATAAGTAAACATCTATTTCTATTTCAGCAACAAACTAAGTGAATAAGTACATTTGCATTTATAGGTCAAGAAAAGTATATTAAAATTATATTGTAAGGATGAGGAAAGATATCATCTATTCCAATTCCACAGATAAATACAATCTCTATACATATTCAGATATATATATATATATTTATATAGTCGTTTTCGTGATGTAAAATCCTGTGTCGGTTGCTGAGTTGCAATCAACCAATACCCGGACCTAGCTAGCAGTTCTTGTCAGCAGGACATTAATTTGCCGAGATGTGGAATTCAATGAAAGTTGTGAAGATTCAGATATTTAACAAACCAAAGCTACGAGCATACAAATGACATCTCTATCCAGGACTGGGTGGGGATGGGAGGGTCTTTGCCAAAGGTTGTCACTAAGTTCCTCTTCAAAAACTATAATCTACCTTCCTCCTTACTTTACAGAGCTTAATGTATTCTTTATATTTTATTTATTCTTTTTTATACTTACCTGTCTAATCTTTTAACAAAATTGTTTATTGGAAATTGCTTGCAATCATCGTTGATTGTTTCAAAATTTTCATTTATAAATACTGAAGACAGTTTATTCTTATTTTCTTTCTTGTGTATTTATGGAATGTGACATAAGGCAACTGTAACTGTTTATTTACTAAAGCTGAGTACTAGCAGGCATAGAAACAAATAATCAATCAATTGTTTACTAGCACCAACATTCATAAAGAAATAAAAGCAACTTACACTTCTTTCCTTCGATTGTACGAGGACATACACAACCCGAGAGGTATGGGGTGGCCTGGAGATGTCGGGTGGCCTATGCTTGTGTTTGGTGAGTTGGTCGCTTTATACCTTTGTCGCTCGTGACGCCCACTCCATCCTTCTATTATGTAAATGGACGAGTGAGGCGCCAAGTGTGCGAGACGATGGGCGGACAGAGGATGGGAGGATGGGAGGATGGGAGGACTCAGCCTGCTTTACACGATGCGGTTGTACAGTCCCAGAGCATTGGAGATGTGTGTGTGTGCGTGCACGTGTGTGTGCAAGAGTGTCGATTCTACACAAAAGCTGGGACTGATGGACGGAGACAAGGGAGGTTTGGGTAATAACAGTCAAGGGGAGCGATGGCGCCGGCCGCGATTCTGAGAGAGTGGGGGAGGAGGGCACAGGGGATACAAATCGTAGAGAAAGAAAGAGATTTTGACGATGATAATTGAAGTCAAGAAAATATGTTTATTTACTAAAATGTTGTTATTGAGGAGGTACCACGAGGACTTGAAGCTAAGAGATATTCTTCATCAGTCGGCGGTCAGTTGAAAGTGTAGCCACCATCTCATGTGCTTGTTTACCTCGGCTAGTGGCAATAAACTTTCCTGTCTTTTGCTTTCATTTTACAGTCATTGACTCTGTGTTTGTTGGAGTATAAGATCATTAAAACTCCAAGTGCAGCCACGTGCGATGAGGCAAAAACAGTCGTCGTTAAACTCCTCGTCTGATGTGTGAGAAGGTTTTGACTGTTGCTGAGCTTCTGTTCTCTATGGAAGCATGACATTCCTTAATACCGAAAACACTGACTCATGAAACATGCTTTGATATAGCTATTCATTTTAATAGAGAGGAATACAAATTGAAATAAAACTCTACCAAAACAACAACAACCAAAAAACTCTAGGACGAACTGTGTTAATGAAAACCGGAAAAACGAGAGTAGTTAAAGACAGCGCATGCGCGTCGTAAGTTTTCTAATCACGCTCACGAGTCCTTCTTTCTATCCTTTTTTGGAATAAGGAAATCTCTTTTGTAGATAGTATGAAGAATGAGTGTCGTTGATCGTCCTCTATTTCCTCTCTGGCACGATCAGTCTGACTGAACCTCTTCAAGCTAAACTGATGAAGACCTCTGTAAGCCCTGCTTAAACATTGTCTAAACACACGGAAACAGATTAAGGCCGACAGTGTTTCTCAAACGGGATTATCTTGATCTGACTGACCACTCACCTGTGTATGAGAGGCACAGACATGTCCAGAACATCTGCTGGAGTGAATGAGAGACAGACTAAAATAAATAATAAAGGTGGAGGCAGCAATAAGTCAGGAGTTTGTCTACGTCCATGACGTGTGTGTGGCCAAGAGAACGTCACCTTGTCCACCTGTCGACGTCACTCACACGTTACCTGATATTATTGTTGAACAGAGAAAAACTTCAGAGACGTGTTCCACGTCAAGATGACTCGTGTGTAGTTAATTTATTAAATTTCTCTTTGCTTTGCAAGAATAATTTTCTGAATTGATTTCTCTAGTCACGTTCTATTTTCTTTCTTTGTTTTTTTCGTCATTGTTTCTGTCTTTCTTTTTGTCTCATCCAAAAGATTTCTTTCTCCTATTTTGTGTCATTCCACTCCCTGATATAATTTTCTTTTTTGTGTTCAGATCGTTCACACCTATCTCTTGGAGTTCCGGAGTTCTTATTGTCTAAGGGAGTCTATTTGTCTCCGATGCAAGGACAGATTACTCCCCTTACTTCGCGGGGGAGTCGAACCCCGAGCTTGTATCATGTTTGTGGTCAAACAGCGGTTCTACCCAGTCCTTCTCCAGCCACCATCACCATCCCCCCAACTCCTTATGGTTTATTTTTGTGTTTGTTTGTGTAAGCAATGTCTAGCAGCATCTCTGTCTCCTATCCCAGTGTGGTGGCCATCTTGTGTACGCCATTGATTCCTTCTTAGAAATGAGAACTTTTATGTTCAAAGTAGTCTACTGTAGACACAATAAACTTCGTGCCATCATAAGCATTTTGTGCGTGTCATCACCACCTAGGTATTCACCAACCACCAAAAGGAGATGAAGGGGATGAAGGAGGGGAATATGACGTCATCGCTTAGACAACCTTTAACCGACACACGGTTACCTCCTGAGTTAGGACCCACCCTCCTACCAGCCTGGTCACCTCTGGGTACCACTCTTATACTTCCAGCAAAGCATCGTGTCACTTCTGCCGGTCGCTGCTGGTGAAACGTTTGTCGTCGCTGTTGTAGGACTGGGTGACCTCCGGGTGACCTCCGGGTGACTGCGGCGACAGCCCGGGGTTTGTCCGCTGGTGGCGGAGCAGAAACTGGGGGAAAAAACTCAAAGATTAGACCTTTCCTTGCGGACACGGCGACAGTTGTGTGTGTGGTGGTGGGGAGGGAGACATGTCGTTGTGTTTGCGTGTTTGTACGAGCTCGACATGACTCGGCCACAGGGGGAGGTCACTGTAGCTCTCAGGCAGCAGCGGCGCCATGTTGTATCACATGATAACAAGGGGAAGGGGAGTTAACTGTGTGAATGAGCGTTAAAGTCACGGACCTTCATTTACTGGATGCGAGTCTCTCATTGGTTGCCTCTTTGCCTTGTCATAGCAGTCACCAATCGTAAACAAACTCACAAACAAAAGCTTTCACTTCCGCTTCCGATTTCAAAATAGCGGATCTTTCTAACGTCGAGAAAATGTTAGAAGTGATGATTAAGCTTTTATTTCATCAGAACATTTTTAAATAAGATTATTGCAAAATCAACAGTAACATTTTCTGTGAACTGTATTTTGTTTGTTTATAGAAAACCCATTTGAGATATCAACAATGTTCTGGTATAAAAACATCGTCACAACAGATTCTACTTCTTTCGGAATCGACATGAATGCCCAGTCTCGACATCTCGCTTTATTGGTATGACATCCAACATTGCAACAGCTTTGCACCTTCCCATTATGTTGTGTGTGTGCGTGTTTGTTTATGTGTGTATGTGTGTGTCTTACCAACCAACGGACTGGAAAACACATTACAAACACAACAACACAAGACTCTGGCTCTGTCTTTGGAGTTTCTCCTACGTCGCCTTCCATAGACCAAGATGTCCATGAGACAGATTTGCAGAAAGTCTTTGGATTAAAGCAGAATAAATTGATGATCAGACACGTCGATGAAATCGTCAGACAGATGTCCAGATGATCATAAATAGAAACAACAGTACAATGTTGAAGCACGTGACTGTGGCCCTGATGTCCTCTATCTTAGGGACGACTTGGAACAATGAAGAAACTGTGATGGCGTTAGAGGGCGATGATAGAGTTGATGTCACCTGAGGAAAAACAAAAGGCCACAGGTGTGTAAACAGTCAAACACAATGTCAATGATGTCAGAAAAAAAAATGCTGGTGGGTACAAGAGGCGATAAAAGCTCAACAAATCCAAGCAAAAATAAAAAAAGCTGGGAGCTAACCCCAGCCTCCAAGTCTGTAAGGGACATCACTCTCAATTAAAAATTATAAATGAACAATCTGAGCATCCCGTATCCTTACACTCTACAAGACAGTTGCATCCCCATCATCATAATTCTTGTTTCGTTGCACTCTTTTGGTAAAGGGCTTTCAGCTCGCTGCAAATAGAGAAAATATATTATCTTCCAAAACTAAAATGGACTTGCATTTGTGGAGAGAAAAACTCGTACAACTTGTATCTGTTGAGAAATAAATAGGATAGGTTGAAAAAATGAGTAGGGTAGATGCTGGGAAATGAATAGAATCTAGCTCATGAAGCTGCTCTAAGAAACCTAAAAGACTATCACACCCATGGCCGGGGTTTGCCCAAACTTTTTTACTGTGTTTTCTCCTCTTTTGTCTGCATTTTTTTCATGATTGGTTTTATGGTGGTTTCCCCTGTCTTGATTGCTGTCCAGGCCATACATATTCTGTCCTCATGGCTGTGGGTTTTATGCAGTGGAGTACCATTTGAGCTGGAGAGTCCTGAGGTCGTGTTTCAATAGTGGGAGTGACCGTACATAACAAATAATCATGGCAGTGGACGCGACACTTACTACAATATTTCTATCATTCTCTGTCATCCTCTATATGCATAAAATTATATAAATTATAGTCATATGTGGCTGGTTGTAAGGTACAGTAATGTTGGTGGGTCTGGCAAGT
The DNA here is from genome assembly GCF_003073045.1 of Pomacea canaliculata. Classification (NCBI taxonomy): domain Eukaryota; kingdom Metazoa; phylum Mollusca; class Gastropoda; order Architaenioglossa; family Ampullariidae; genus Pomacea; species Pomacea canaliculata. The sequence continues at coordinate 13,432,416 of NC_037598.1, read as the reverse complement.
TCCAGGCAATCTTTGCCGTCGTCCCTCCCCTCAGGAGTGTCAGCCCAACCCTGGCAAACTTCAGAGAAATGCAGTTTCTCCGGCTCCTCGTCCTCTAGTCCACGTCATCGTGAAGGACTGTTTTCGTGCAGCAAACATGGGAATAGCGGGAGGACACACTGGGGACAAAGTCTCATATACAGAGAAGCTTACAGAAAGCTGCAGTGATGCTCCTCTGCTCTACTTTTCTGGGTTCTGAAACTACAAGCGGTTGTTGTCTGTTTTATATTAACAGGAATAACCCAAAGACATTTTGCAACATTTCGCTGACGTGCTTTCGTTGCTCTGAGAGACTCGCGAGAAATCGTGGAGTTTCTGAGGACAGGGTGGAGGACTGCTGGCACAGGCCAGGATGTCGACACATCTGTTAACCTCCTTCCTAACTTCTTGACACCGGACACCAGTGGTGGTGGTGGTGGTGGTGTAGGGGGATGTCGGCGGCTTTGATTGTTTGCGTGTGGCGGGTAAAGGAGGGGCACCTTGACAGGTCGGAGAGGGCGAGCGACAAATTTGCGTTGAACATACAACAGGAGGAATACCTGTGAACACATACCTGTGGGAGCAAGCGCTGGAACCCGGCGAGGAAAGAGCGGCGAAGAATTAAGGATGCAGAGAGGTCTGCAGGTCTGTGTGGAATTGGGTGTGGTCAGTCGGGAAACTAGTCGATGACGTTTGTAGGCTCTTCAGTCAGCGATGATGAAGATGAGTATAGATTTTTGCTTGGAGGTGATGGACCAATTGGTCCTTCTGTCCCTGTCTCATCATCATCATCATCATCATCATCATCATCATCATCATCATCATCATCATCGTCATCCACCCGATGCGACCCTGACTCAGTCCAAAAAGTTTTCGTTCTCGCTACTCGGCTGAGCGATGTCCATTGCGCGCAATGGGCAACGGATGCCGGCAACACCCTACCTACTCAGCCGCAATCGTCTCACGAATGACTACAATATTTAGTCATTTAGAGTACGATGAAAAACGCCGAATTCAAGATAGAACGACAGTAAATACGATTTTTAAAATTGCCTTTATAAATTAACAGATGTAGCATGAAAGCAGAAGGAACAGGGAAGAAAATTAGGGAAACACGATTGATCGAATCGACCGATATGTATATTTTGCTACTGTCGATTACCGAAGGGTCAACTCACAGCCTATAGCATTGAGAAAAATCTTTTATTTTTGTCAATGATTTTTTTGTAAATAATGAAATAGGAAAATGTGCACACAAAGCTTGTGGATTTGTGTATGGAAAAGGTTGCTTCGGTGACGATGTACCGTATATAGCGAATAATGCCAGGGCGTCATTCCCTGTCGATTTGTTTTCCTTTTCGAAAACCCGACTAGTAAAGGTCGAATCAAGGACTCGAACGACAGAATATTTGATTTTTAAATTCTTTTTAAAAATGCAGCAGACGTTTACAAAAGCAGAATTTAATCAGCAAAAAGATTAAACACATCGGCAAACACGAAATTGACAGAATTCCTATACGTGCTTGCATCGTGTAACGAAGGGTCACAACACAGGCTATAGCACTGGGAGAAGTGCTTATATTTATAATAAAGAGAAAAAAATGTCTAAAGAGCTTTGTGGAGTTTTTTAATATGTGAAAGTCTGTGTTGTTTTTTATTTTGATGAGGAGTAGAGGTGGGGGGACGTCAGTCAGTGTCATTTGATTTCCTTTTCCAAAGAGTTCCAAAACACGTCCAGAATGCTTTCTAAAAAGTATAGAGGCGGATCACAAAAGCAGAAGGAAACGTGGGGAAATTATATATTGTATGCACTATAATATTATATTGTTAGCCTTAGTCTTTTAAGGTTCGATTTTTCTTCTGGTACAAAGTTAGGAAGTATTTTTCTGTAAGGGAGGAGTCATTTCGATGTTCTCTCCTTAAAACAAAAGAAAAAGAAACAAAACCAAAAACTGGTTATTTAGAAAAGTAAAATTAAGAAATAAAATCATACAAATAGATAAAACATGTATAATATCACCAAGAAGAATTAATGTCAAAGCTAATGAAAACGAGAACCCCACTAATACGTGTCTCCCTGTTGGGAGCTCTTCCATTAGTCTCGGTGCGTCCACGTGTGTGTACTCGATTATTAACTTCGTCATAAGCAGTTGCTTTCTTACTTTGTAGGTATTTTTTTTTTAATGCTTATGTATTGTCAGAGAGCAGTTTCGATTCCAGCAATGTTACATCAGCTTGATGGAAATGCAGTTCGTTCTTAGAACTGTTGTCATTAAGATTGTATATCTCCCACATGTACATAGAAGCGTTCATAACGTCTGTATTGAGTATCGTACATGAATAGGAATAGTAAGCGTTTATTTAAATTTAGGTCACGGCTTATAGGCTTCAAAGTAATTATATACATGTACTCCGCTCGGTCTCCCGACCTATTTTTCTTATTTAAGAGGATTAAATGCGATCGCAGTTCTGGTTACTAAAAGAATACCAGTAAAATACTGTACTATAAAAAAGCCATTCATGTGGCCTTTATCGAAAGGATTCTTCTGCTGAAATTACCATGTATACTGAAATGGTTTATTTGTTTGTTTGTTTGTTTTTGATTTTAGTTTTGTTTTGTTTTTTTTTTAGCAAAGAAGTGCTTATATATGTAGTATATTGAATTAAAGAAAACTGAATAGACATAGAAAGTTGATAGCCACATCCCCAGTCCAAACACAAAACCAAAATCTGTGATTTATTGTTAACTGTGGAACAGTTGAAACCTTGTTGATAGCTTGCACTTATAAAGAGTGCTATACATTATAACTGTAATGAATGTGGAGGTCATGCTACAATACATTGCAATAAAACAAAAACAACTATACCTTGTAACATTGAGATATACAGAGCTATAAATTTCAGACAAATATTGCTTTTTTGTGTAGACAATGGAACCAGTTGTCAGAAGAACTACGTCTTTCAATGTGTTCTGCAGTGAAAAGCTGAAGGGTAGGTTTATTTTATCTCAAGTATGCTCAGCAGCTATTATACTACAATAATTGCATGCATTGAAGCACTGTTCTATTTTACTTATCATACATCATAGTCTCAAATGTTTTTAGTGTATTAATGACATAATTATATATTAATATCTATATATATATATTGTTTATAGAAAGAATGCATTATCATCGATTGAAGAAATAGAAGTACAAGCTGCGAAAGTAGGCATGAAAGAATTAGAAAGATGTTAGTTAAGTGTTATGAGAAGCTTTGGGGATTGATACAATAATCTCAAATTATTCCCGAGTCAGGTGATGCCTGGGTGTATTGCATGATAATGAAGGCTTTTAATTTGCTAGACAAAATTTCGTAAATGTATAAATTCTACTAAGGTCTCAGTGCACATTCCTGGTTGAATATTTTTCTATACTTTTGGTCTGCTTGACTTAAGCAGTATTTAACTAATTATGAATCCATTTGTTCTGGCAGCCGACATTCTATGTAACACTGTTTAATTTCAGAACTGTATTTGAGTGCATATCGTCTGTTTGACAATGTCCTTACAGTAGAGTGTGTATGTGTTTTTGGTGTTCCCAGCCAACCCACAAGGGGGCTTTCAAGCTGTTGAATGGGGCAATCAGTGGAGGCAACTTACAGATGCCTCCAAAAAACGAGTATGCAGGTAAAGCGCTGGCTGCAAGGAATAAAAAGATTGATATAAAAGCAATCATCAAAAACATCCATTCCATGGTAAGTAATCAATATTATTACACTTGTGTGCTGTATTTTGCTTAAGTCTACATAGAATATTAGTTGTTTTTTATATGACAATGGAAAAATAAAAATTTAGATGCATTTTATTTTCTTGCAAACTTTATTACATTTTATTTGGATTATTCAATTTAAATATGTTATTCATTTGGAAATAGTCTACTAAAGCTGATAACTATCCTAACTGGGATTATTTAACCACTGCTTATCCTGTGGAAGATATTTTGTTTGAGTATAGCTTATTTGAGAAAAAAACTCTTTTGCTATGAAAACTAAAATTTAATGCTGACTATCTCATTTGTACAGTGCCCCATTAACCATGTATGAGAAATATTAGTGATTATATTGGTTGTGGTGAATATTATAGTAACATTTCGTTTTACAGTTTTTACTGTTGAAGGAAAATGAAGAAGAAGTAAAAAAAAGTGGAGTAGAGGGCCTCTGCCTTATAACGTCAAAGAACTGTAATATTCATTTTACTGAATTTGGAAATATGAAGGGTCTCAGCCAGACCCCACAAATATGCAACCTCATTACGGCATATTCAAATATGGAAAATCTGGGACTTGGTACTTGTCAAACATCATCTTACATGTTCTCCCATTACTGTTTTGCATTTTACATAAAAGATCTGTGTAATGTCAAATGTTGAAACTTACACTTGTTTTGTTTTTTTCTTGTTTTGCTTTTTTTTAAAGAATGTTGCATAATCAAAATCCTTAAAAAGGACATTAATGCAGCAAGGCTGAGTTTCATGCTTTGCTTACTAAATATGAGAGTACTGATATTGTCTCTTTATTTTAAGTGTCAGATCTTTTAAGGTGTTGAACAAAAATGTGTGCGTTGAAGTACTAGTCGTCATGTGATTGCTGTGTTTAGAGCTTTTACAACATACTTGTCTTGCAGTGAAGCGGGGAAGCATCCAGGATTTGAGAGAAAAAGTAATGGCTAAAATGTCCAAAATTGCAAGTATGTGAAATATCTTGTTTGAAGAACAGCATGAGCTGTGGTTTCTAGTACATATTTGACCTCTTTGAATGCTGAAAACAATCACAAACTTAGTATAAGTTTTGCACATTATGTAATGGTGGAAAGCTAATACAAACAGTAAAGTAATTGGATCTAGGTAATGTTTATTATCACAAGCTATCTATGATTCTATCTCAGTAGCTGTAACATATTCGTTTTGTGTTGGGTTTTTTTAGCCAGATATTGTGATTTTACAGGTAATCGAAATATTGTATGACTATATTGACAAGGATTTTATATTAACAGAAGCACAACTTGGTCTGAGCCTATTCCCTTATGAAAGGGCCAGAAAGGGGAAATCATCATCCATGGAATTCCCCTTCCTTAATGCCCTTGCAGCCACCTGGAAAGCTGGCCACAAAGGAGCTTCAAAAAATCCTTGACTGTGAAGTCACTGTCACCAGGTACTCAACAACTTGGGCATGGTCTACGGGTTAAACTAGATTCAAGAACTCATCTGTACCTCACTGTACATATTTTCTTCTAATTAATGAAGTTCTGCTGACAATGCTTTGTTGAATTGAATCTGTTCTACATGCGCTTTAAACTTTGTGGAGGCGTACTGCTTGCTTGATTGTAATGATATGTTATTATTATGAAATGATAGCTTTAATGGGTATTGTATTATCCGTTAACTTTTCCTTTATCAGTAACCTTTGTGTCTGGGTTAGAAATTTCTGTTCACTCTATGTACATATATAGTGTGCATGTGCCATAAATTTGCAAGAAATATATTGAATGATAAATAAAGGATACATGTAATATAAAAGACAACCTACTTAGAATAGTGAAGCATTTTTCTGCTCATCTGGTTCTTTCTACAGTTAATTACATTTTTATTTGTTTTGAGAATAGCCATGTTGCCCTTTGTGGACATAAAACCCATTATAACTGGCTGTACTACAATTTTTGTTTTTTCTTGCAGAGCACCATCATTACCAGCACCAGTACATTCACATGGAACTCGAATAGCAAATGCAGAAAATGAAGCACCAGAGAACACATTACAACAAACACAACTTATACATGAATCATCAACATATGCAAAATAATGAAGCAACAGGAAGCATATTACATGAAATACAAACACAACCTCTAAATAACACATCAACACATACAAACATCACATTAGACATAAACCAAATGTCACATCTCATCAACACTCCAGAAATGTGTGATGGGAGAACCCCAGGTCATGCCACAGAGGGGCAGTTCCAGAGGTAATCATTAAAACCTATTTGGGATTTTTCTGGTTACATGAACAATTTCTCTTGTTACAAATGTCTCACCATTTGACTGATTCCTTATGAAAGATATTTTCTTTAATCAAAGTTTTGCATCGTACCGTATGACTGCATGTGAAAATTGATTGGGTGCAAGTGGGGGCTGGTGTATGCCAAATACATCAAAGTGAATGTATTTGTGGATGTGTCATGTGCTCTTTGTGAGTCATTTTCCATTTTTGCTGATTGTAAAAATGTTAATGTGTTGGGTTTTGTTTTTTTTACAGCCAGCTTATCTCAGACAGCCAGCTTATCACAAACATAGAACATCAGCCAGATGGTATGTTTAACAGTTATTGTTGGTGTCAATTGACCAAAATGTTGAACCAAATGCATGAAGTATTACAGTATGCAAGTATAGTATAAGAGCAGTGGCCAGTAGTTCATATGTTTATTCTACCCCTATGGTTGACACCATTTTATGTAGCTTACCTGTGTTATGGAATTGTGCTGGTGAGGGCTACCAATGCTGGGTACCTCAAAGGGTTAAAGCAAGAACTGTGGTCCTTAGGGCAGAGCTAACGACCTTTTCCTATAAAGGCGCTGCTGGATAATAAAATACATGCTCATTGTAATGTGTAGGCCCGAGTCAGTGCCATTGATTAGTTATATAAATCAATAATGGAAGTACCTTATTATATTTTACAAAAGCTTGAGATTGTTGTTTTCCCTGTACCACTACTATGCTGATTCCAAATCACAGCCAAAACTGATGAAAACATGAAATGCATAACATTCACATAATAGATTACTAGCTGTAACCCTGCCATACAATATCGAGATGTTTGCTGTTTTTCATACCTTTAAACTCGCTGATCATGGCATGATTTTTTTTTATTTACATCCACTCATCCTCTTCTTTCTGTGTCATACAATCAATGTGTAAGAGTTAGTGTAAAATTATTGTGAACTTGGGTATAATAATTGAGAGTATATTTCACTAGGTTTCAGACTTTACAATACTAAATTCATCAGTTTGTTGCCTTGGCTGTTCTTATAAAAGCAGTGTTTTAATCTGTTACAGATGGGACTAATACTACTCCTGTGGAATTCCCATTAACAGAATTCATAAATGCCCAAAGTAAGATTAGTATTTCCTGTGTCATTTCTTGTGAACAGGCTTTTGGCATTTTCTTAATGTGCTCTTGTTGTGTTAACTTATGCTTATTATTATGCTCACCCATTGTTAACTTTGTCACAGACAGTGCTGGTTCATGTTGATTTTGTGCATCATCCAAATGAATTAAAATGTAATCGGGTGATGAATATTACATCAAACCAAATACATATAAATTTATGCAAATTGATTCAAATTGCATTACCACAGTTGAAGTAAATTATATAGATATATTGTTTTGTCTTATGTACTCATATATATTTTGCCATACTGTCACCATCTGTTGCACATGTTAGTTTGTTATTGGGTGATTGTTTTGATATGATGTTATGGGCAAAAATTCCCCTAGGCTTACAGCCAATAAATGAAAAGTGATACCTGTCCCAAATCCATTGGCTTGCATGCCTTTATAGAAAGCGCCTTTAGTCTGAGTGATGATGGAGTAATGTTATATATCAATCAGCTAAATGAAGAGGCATCTGGTGTGCTGATAACCCTGGTCAATATACAGAGATTTCTCTTGTATGCAAGTAAATATTTGAAAAGAATTGTGCATTTGACATTCTGTGCAAGAATGCATTAGAATAAGATCTCATAATTTCACTAATTGTGATCCTTCATGGAGCATAAAATCCTTCTGCAGATTTGCAAGGGATATATTATTTAAATTATTTAATGGATTTCTTAGTTTGGTTTTCTCTGTTTCTTTAAAGTCATCCAAGAGTCAGAGGAAAGACCACCACTGGATGGACTTCTGAAGCACCTGTCTTAAAAAAAGCTCGGAAGGGTAATGGACATTTTAAGAAACGATTTGCTTGGTCTGATCTTATGCTAATTGGTTATCTTTTAGTTAGGATCTTTAATCACACATAGGTTTAGTGAAAATGCTTTGACGTATTCAGTTACGTACTAGGTAACGATCTGTGTGTCCTTAGTAGATTGAGACATTTTGACTTGGTTGGCTATAGAATATGATGCTAGTTGATTTCTTGTGCAGGAACAGAGAAAAGCTGCTGGTCGTCTGCAGAAGTAGAAACCATTCAGAAGCAGTTTGCAGATGAACTGAATGGAAGGAGGGCGGTCCGAATGCAGGACATAAAGAGCTTTCTAAGGAATTCAAATTTCCAAAGGACTCCGGCTGCTGTCCAGAATTACTTGATAAGAAGAAGGCAAGTGCAAGACATTATAGAACCAGAACAATCTCACCTGTTATAGGTGCTACACAGATTTAGAAAATACACTTTTTTCTTTTACTTGCATGCTTCCATGTGTAATCAGAACCAAAGAAGATTAGCTGGCAAATTTCTGTTCTGAAAGTGAAGGACATATTTTCCTAGTGTCTTAATTTTTCGGCTTCATATTTTTGAAATGCATTTGGTAATATTAATTCTTGCTTTTTATTTGCTTCTTATTTCAGAAAAGAGAACACATCCAAAGTCAATTAAGGTAAAACATCCATGGGCAAATAGGAACAAGAAAAAGAAGAATTGTTATGTCATTAAGAAGTGAAATGTTAGAGATTTCACTTTTTATTCAGTTTTATTTAATAATCATATTGTGGACATACATTCTATTAGTTTATCAGTTGTTACTATCACATATGTGATAAAAATGTGTGTAAACTGCTTAACCAGCTACTGGAGTTTGAAAGCAGAATTGATTAGGATAGTGAATCTGAAAATGTCAAATAATTTAAATCTGACATTGGATATCTCAATTTTCCCTGCTCAATGAGAACATCATAAAACATGTTAAGTTTGGGTCTGACTTGCACATTATTTGTACAGTTTAGTTGATTATAACAGTAACACCCTTTTTGCTGGTCTCAAAGGCATTTATGTATAGACACATAACATATGGAAGGAAACATCCTCTCTCCTTCAGTCGCCTGTACATTACCTTGTAAACAATGCAAAAATGCAAGCAAAAATGTCATGAAATCATTACACATACCGACATCCCTAGCTGCTCCTTGATGCTGGCAAATCATGGTGTGTCTTTTTTCTCTCTTTCAGGATTCAGAATCGACACAGAGGAGTGTTTTAATTTTGAATTTTTTTTTTTTTTTTTTTTGCTGTCTTTTTAAAATAAAATCAGTTCACAAACTGCTCATTTCTTTGATTATAATTGACCTGTGGTCTTTATATATGCAGATCCATGAGCAAGTGACAGTGGAGTCATGTAATAATAAGTAAACATTTTCACAAGGAAATTTTTTGTGTGGAAAGGCTGCAGAAGAGCTAAAATAACATATCTGGATAAAGACGCCTTCAAAGTGGACCATTTTTGCAATGAGTAGATATTTGTTGTGGAATGAATTGTGACTATTTTCACAAAGTTTTGCAATAGTCCTGTTCTGACGTTGATTGGTAAAATAATAGCAGAGTAGTTAAGATACTACGCACATTCAACATGGGACAGCATATGTACCATAACACTGAACACTAGAGAACAGCACAACCATTTACAAAGCTAGACCCTCATCTCTTTTCCCATTCAAATGATATTAAGGTGACAAGACATGATTAACTAATGGGTTTGTGCGAAAGAAAGAGAAACGGCAAAATTAAGCAATGGCTGACTTAATGGAGCTGACAAAAGATAGAGTAAAGGAAACAGCTTAGCAAAAGATCAAACAATGTCAAGACCATGTCACGGCTCGGGTGGCTTAACTCACGCCAGACAAATGCGCGTTCTTTCAAAACACAACAAAACGATTGCCGGAGGCTCCCCAATTCTCCAAATCACACATCTTTCTCTCGTGTTCTTCTTTACAACTTTGAAACAGCAATACAATGTCATAAGCAATAACAGAAAAAAGATGTCATACCTCGTCTAGGCGAGGTTAATCCAAAAACGGGCCAGTGCCGCGCCGCATCTTGCGTGGATCGACACTGTACCCTAGTCTACTGTACACAAATCTCAACGCGGGAGATTTACAACTCGTGACTCGGGCACATCTTCTTCTTCCGGTATCCCAGGCCTGAGTAATTTTTCACAACTCGTTCCCGGCAAAATCTACTGGTGAGCTGTGTTCACGAAACACTTATTGTCAAAGTTAACCCTTTCCTATCTAATGTTTTCATTCACTCAGCCATACATTCAAAATACATTTTTAGTCCTTGAGTCGCAATAGGGTTAAATAGTCTGAAAAACACTGGAGGCACGGACTGGTCTGTGACAGGCCAGTAGGAAAAAGGGAGCTCAGAGAGAAGAACTGGGAGATAAACCAAGAAGTGAAGAAGAGTGCAAGAGGTGACAAGAACATTTCGCATACAGAATGGCAGAAGGGGATGACAAGCAGCTGGGCGAAATAACACAAATAGACTATACGAATTTACAAGAATTCTGTAAGGAAGGAAAATACCAATAACGAATAAGAATGGCAGCGTCATCACCACGAATGCAGAACAAAGATTTCGCTGGGTGGAACATTTTGATGAAATACCTAACCAACCCCCACCAACAACCACTTTGGACATTGCCCCAGCGGCCAAACAGCTCCAAATAAACACCAACCCACCAAACAAGGCAGAAATCATTAAAGCCATCATGTCTTTTAATTCCGGCTAGGTGGCAGGCCCAGATGGCATTCCTGCAGAAGCACCCAAGGCAGACCCAACAGCCGCAGCGGAGATGCTACACACTCTGCTGCAGAAAATGTGGAACAGGAGCAAGTTCCAGCAGGCTGGAAGCTTGGCAACCTAGTAAAGCTACCCAAAAATAGTCGACCTGACCCAGTGCACCATTTGACCTAGGATCACGCTATTGTCCATTCCTACTAAGGTGCTAACCAGAATCATCCTGGAGAGACTGGAGAATGCCCTAGACAAGAGATTGGGCAAGGACGGGCAGGTTTTCGCCATGGTAAATCATGCACAGGCTGCGACTTATTATTGAATGGCAGTCGCCACTATGCATGACATTTGTGGATTTTGAGAACGCTTTAGACAGGGAAACAATCTGGAAGTTGACGCAGCACTACGGATTTCCTCCAAAGTTCATTGCCGTCATTCAGCAGTTGTATGATAACTCGACATGCCAGGTGATCCACAACGGACAGCTGACAACCCCTTCGAAGTGAGGACTGGTGAGGCAAGGTTGTACGTTCTCGCCGACAATCTGTCTGATCGTCATAGACAGGGTCATGAGAAGAACCTCTAACAGCAACACGGGCGTTCAGAGGACCTTCGCCAGGCATTTTGAGGATCTAGACTTTGCGGATGATATGAGCGTGTTGTCCCACAAGCAACAACACGCACAGACAAAGCTCACTCGGATCTCAGAAGAAGCTGCGATCGAAGCGACTTCAGCATATCTAAGGCCGACTTCACTTGTATCACGAGACCGGGTCATGTCAAGAGGGCAAGACTCGGGAGGAAGGACGCTTGAGTTAGAGAACCTTGAGCAACGGGGCGAATTTAGTGACGAAGAACTGTCAGGACTGCCTGCTGTCGCCGTGGAAATCAAAAGGCTACGTGACCAGGGCTTGCACTACCTGTGAGAGGTAGACGTTCGAGGCCAAGGCCAGAAAACGTCGTTCTCAAGGGAGGAGAACGTCTGCTGGGTTCGCCACACTCTATGGAGTCGGAAAACTTGGACTTTGGCGACTTTGGAGATGGTGTTTGTTCAGCGACTGTAAGTCGCATTGCAGTTGTCGAAGACACCACGTGTATCTCCCTGGACAGGGACAGGCTCGACTCTGTGTCACCGGGAGAGCTTTCGTCGCTCTCTGACGAGGTTGGCAGATCGGACAGAAAGGACGACGGACAGGCGGAAGCAACACTTCGAGGGAAAGTCATAAGAGTGCCATGACTGTCGGCTGAAGCATTGGTCTCCATCCAACCATCCTTGTGAACCCACAATAGCAAGAACAGCTTTAACATCAGAGCTTAGTTGATGTGCATGTGAGCGCGAATGACAGAGATAGAGGTAACAGCACTGGAATAGTGGAAGTACGATAGCATTGGGACTCCCCTAGACGAGTCTTTACATCCTAACTATTTGTAAAAGCCGGCCGACAATTTAACAAGACAAGCTCTGGGCTGGAACCCAAAGGGGCGGCACAGGGTTGGGACCCAGACAGACATAGAGATCACCTTGAGACCGATGATGGAATACTTGTCAAGGCACCCTGTCGTGCAGGCAGAAGGCCCGGTGGATTGTACTTTTGGTACAGAGGGCGCAGAATTGAAAGTCACTGTCGCTAACTAATCAGGGATACATTCAGCTTAAAACATTCTCCCTTCCCCTTCTACCCCGTTCGTTTTGCTGCCCTATGCTCCTCGAGGAGTAACAAGGAACAAACCACTTAACCCCCTAGGCCTAGTGTATAGTCAATAACTGTAGGACAGCTATTGCCCTTGTGGATAAATAAAATTGCAATGCATAGATGCCATTCACTGTCCTGATTCATCAATGGAAGTAAATATCTTGATTGTGATAACTTTTGTGTATTCTCTGTCTTTACTAAACAGTGTGTGTGTGCTCACATAACTTTTTACTTCTCTAATTCCCACTACCTTTCAATTTTTCTTACCCCCTCCTTCCTTTTCTGTTGACTTTTGAACCAATCTTCTTTGCTTCCTCTGCTTTTTTTATTTATTTATTTTTTTTTTTTACATGAGTAGGTTATTAGCCAAAATCAAACCCCTCAACCTGGAGGGCCAGGGTGCAACATTTTAGTCTGGCCTCTTCCCTGACAGACCTGTTTGGCTTGGTTAGACCTGCCAGGAGTACAAGGCTCCTGCCGGCATCGCTCTGTTGATCGACAAGATGCGCAAGCCACCACAACACTAGAAGGTAAGTTGCACCAACTGATGGTGGACTGCACTGTTGCAAGAAGTATAATTTCTCTGATTCTTCTATGGTTTAGTATAGTCAACCACTATTTCATGCCAATAAGCACAGAGACAATAACATTTAATCAAGTCAATTCCTTATTCATTGAATGAAATATTTAATTGTCCAATTTATTAGAAACAAATCATTTTAAAAAGAATTTTTGCTTAGGCAGATATAACCCACATTTTCAAAAATCAAAAACGTGATATCGGAGGAAAAGAAAGTATGAACGATTTATTTCAGGGCCATTCTCTGATTGATGAGGAGAGAACAAACCATGATAAAATAATTAATATTACACACAGTAAATAACATTTTAAACTAGCTGACAAGGAAAAGTAATTATGCATTGACCATGCATAATTATCCAATCTTGAAATCATTCTATAGCAAGACTTTCTAAATTTAGATGCAGAAAGATACATAATGACAAATCATTATGGTACTTTTGTCTGCTGAAGCAATCAATATACTAAATTTTTATAAATTTGACAGAGTGTAAAATTTCATTTTGTTTATGTAAAAAAAAAAAAAATTAATGCTTGAAACGCCATTCTCACTTTTGCCATAATACTCTGAAAATGACTGCTAAATTCGTTGATAAGTTGTAACACATTTCAACATGTCGTATGCATGGTAAAAGGAGAATCACCACTGTTAATATGGCTATTTCAAGCCTGCCACCTACACACAATTAATCTTTCTGTCAAATGTAATAAAAATATTTACATTTTCAACACCCTGATTTATCCAAACAAAACCAAATCCAATGGAGAAAATATTCATTTCAACAATAGATACTCAATTTGCTCAATGGGATTCAGATCTGTAGAGCAGGCTGGCCAATGAACTTTTGGAACACTTAATAATAAGAATGTAGACAATATTAAGATGACCACTCGACTACCCGGTAGTGTGGTGGTTAAAACACTCACTTGTCATCACTGCAGTGAGTGGCTCACTGAATAGCTTAAAATTCAAAAAGTGAACCAAACACTATTTCAGTAAATTCATCATAAAAAAGAAAGGCACATGTTACCAGTAAAACAAGCATCAACATAATGAGTGATGATCACAGCTCAAATCATGCAGGCAAAAAAGTTTAAGCACAGGTGAGATGAAAAGGGACATGCTAACTGCCAAGTAATTAAAATATATTAACTGGCTTGCTTCTGTGGGTTAAAGTAACTGGATGCAAGGTGTGAATGTGGCTTGTATGTATGCTACAAAAAAAAAGAGTACATTGCTAAAAAAAGAATTACATTACACCATTATTGGTTCAAAAATGTAGCAATGAATTCATAAAGACATCATGGAGGTTGGTTGTAGCAATGCTTTGAAACAAAATAAACATGGTATCATCCCTTAAATACCTCTATGCTATCAATAAATATATCAATTGTCCACTTTAGTACACTAAGTAAAAGGTCAAACACTTATGGCAAAAAGTGTTCTTCCTCCTCCTCCTCCTCCTCGTCTTCATCAGATTCTGATTCGATATCTGAGTTAAATTCCCTAATCACATCTATTAATTCCTCGTTGTCATCAGAATCTGGCTGGCAAGTGAAGGCTGAAGATGACAGTCGGTTGGAGACTGAGTAGTCAATGCTGACTTTCGAAAATCCTGGCTGCTCGTTAAATTTCGCATGCAGATCCCTTAGCTGGCATTCCACTTTATGTTTACTTACAGACTTAACATGGTTTAGGGCACATTCATATCGACTGACTAAGTCTGATGGCTGACATAATAACACATTTTGCTCCAGCAGCCACTGCTGTAAAAGGCAAATGTCATAAATTATTCGCTGTTCCTCTTCTTTCCCACGATCGTAGTCTGCTGCACAATTGGCTGCCCTCACTTGCTCTGAGTTCAGTTCTGGTGCTATATGAGTGTACAGAGCTGACTCTGGGTCTCTAAATTCAGCTGGTGAAATGTTTGGAAATGCATTTTTTAAAGACCCAATGACAGACTGCAGCTGAGTGTTTGTTGTCCGCAGCTTCTTCGCAATTTTCTGGGCAATTTTTTGTCCATCTGTAACATGAAAGATATTGGATTTTTAATTTCAAATGTGACAATTACCATTAAATATTAATGGAACCAAATTGTGAATCCACAGGCACTGCTTGAAAAGCAGAAAAGTATTTTGCAAAATGACACTTGTATTCCAACCTAATATTCACTTGGGATTTTGATAATGTTAGAGATGAAACAAATGCCTTTTCATAGTAATCCAGTGAAAAGTGGCATACACAGAGGACAGGCATCAGTCAGACATGAGATATTAACCTCTCATACCTAATCCTCTCAAAGTGAAGGCAAGCACTGTACCATGGGACTGTCTTTTCCCAAAATACTAACCCAACACAGTAACCATTTCAAGGAAAGGAATAAATTACACACCAGCATAGCGTCTCTTTAGTCCCAGCAGTTGCTGCCGCTCAGCTGACAGCTTCCTCGCTTTCTCAAGCAGAGAATCAGAGGTAGAGCTTTCTGCAAAAATGACAAATAATGTCGACTTATATTCAGCTTTTAACTTATCATATTTTACTTAACACAAAAACAACTAAGAAGTGTTATTGTACAATACTCGTAGGAATGCTGGTTATAATCTTGCTAATAAAACTTCAGCACTGCACATGGTAGGCTCTAACTACAAATCAACAGGTGCATCCATCTATTTACAAACCTTACGACAAAAGCACCCACCTTTAATTATATGAAGACAAGCTTTATATATTTTTAAACTACTAAAAACATTCATCTATTATAAGTCAACAATGCATTAGCTGCCTGTAACACCTTTCCATACTATGACTGTGTTGCACATGAACATATAGGCTCATTTTGCTAAGATTTACCGTGCAACATAACACAGTATTATACTTTTTTTAAAGTTTCTTCACAGTGAGTGGTGATATAATACCTCTATGACCACTGGTTGTTGATATAGTATCCTTCAGCTTGTGCAGCCATTCTGCAGCAGTTCCTCTATCTGAAAACAAATGTCTGATGCATTACCACCACTCTTGGAAAGACTACTACAAATATTACTTCTGAGTGTTGATTAACTTTGTCCAGAGATTATATCCAACAAACTCATCTTTACAAGAAGTGGGCTTGGAACCAACATGAAATGAATAAAACAGCACAGGCATATAGACATGGAGAGGGTTTTGCATATTCTCTTTGATGCTTTGTGGAACTAGAAATATAAACTACACCCTTACACTTGCTTTCAACCTCATGGATAATCTCTTTGGCTTTTGCCTGCGTGTCCCTTGCCTTTTTGAGTCTTACAGACAGTGTGTCAGCTACAGAAGACACAAAAGTAAAAAGGTTCTCATTACGGTAATTTGGACAACATGTCAAAAACTTCCCCAAAAGCACTCAAAATACATGGTAAATATATACGATTCAAAAAATTAAAAGGAGATCTAGCAAAAGGAAAATTTATTGCATGCGCTTATTTTCTGTACTTCAAGTTTTCGCATTAGTTTCTTTTGAGATACTTAGCAGTTATACAGAATTACCTAATGACACAAAAATCCTCCTGGCATAGTGTAGCAGAGCACTGCTTAGTAGATCTTGCCTGTTGGGCAAAGTCATTTCTTTACTCCACGCAAATCTGCGGAGGAAAGACCATAAGCGTTCCATAGCTTCACCATCTATTAATCCTGTGCCCTCGCAAAAGCGCTGTCCTTTTGTCATCTACAACAGCAAGAAACATATGACATTCATCATACAAAGCACTGCAAGTGATACTGCAAGCTACATGTATCAGTAATATTCTAAAAAAATATATAAGATTAACCAAAAAAAGTCTTCAGTCTTTTCGTCTGGAAAGAAACTTGCAATGTAGTTACTTTAAAGCAAGACAAGATTATGCACAAGCCTTGTCTTAACGTGAAAAGGAAGAGTCTAACACAGCTTGATAATGTTAACTTCATAAGGCTTACCTGACACTGTGTTATATGTGCAAAGCTGTGAAACACAGGAACAACAAATCTAAATTTTTCAGACAGCTGTCCAAATAGTTGAGAATGCTTCTGTTGAAGACAAATGAAACAGAGAAAATTACCTTTGAGAGTTAGTTTTATGTAGAGTCACAAATCAGACTGATTCCACTGTCACAATCATACTCTTTTAACTATAAAGAAATACGGCATATCCAATAAAGTACTGATTGAAATTTCACTCAGAGATTAATGCAGAGTATGTCATTCTTCAATTGTCTAGACTCATAGGCACTCATCTAATGTAATCCTTGTTTTGACAGTTGACAATAAAACTTTTGCCAAAAAAATATAAGCCCATCACACCTATCCACTGCACAACCACAGCTACATGAACATAAAAAGAAAAGAACAATGTATGTACTCTTAACTTACATATGGCACAATGTTTTGTCGCTTAATTATTGGATAACCTTCACTCTAGTACTTATAGGAGCCACCCAGCTACTGTAGTACCTAGATTATTTCACACAATAAGTAGCCTGTTTACATTAGAATGCATGCAAAAATTAGACATTTAGTGCAGTCTCACATCATACAGGTGGATCACTTACTGTTATATGAGCCTGCAGTGAGCAGGCAACATCATACATCACAATTTGCTTTGTACTAGCTGTGCAAAGCTGCTCTGCAGCAATTTGTTGTAAAATATATACAGGATACCCAAATCTGGAATGATTAAAAAAAAAACACTTTTCATCAAATTGATTTCTTGTCTCACATTTAGTAGCAACTCCACATTCGGAGACTAATCAGACTATGATATCTACTAAATTTATTTATTAAGTTTATTACCTCTCTCCATGCTGCATATTCACAAAATGCAGAGGGAAACCATGTTGACACACAGCACCAAACACTCCTCTGATGTCCAGTTTTGCATTTTTGTTTTTTGACCTGACAAGATCACCTGCTTGAAAATTTGAACATTCCTGCAATGAAAGTAGTCACTCATAGTCAATAACTTCCATTTGCATAAAAGCACATATACAAATATATTGCACTAAAGAGTAATTTAAGAAATACAAAGAATATAAGATTATAGTGCACACCGAAGATTTGCTACTTGATTTCGATGTTGCCTCATGATGAGTGTTGACAAAGTTTCTGACATCATCATCTGGACAAAACACACTAAATCTAGCATGTTCAAGTCCAGGTCCAAATCCAGAATTCATCTTGTGCACAAGCCCAAAATTAGCGTCCATCGAGATAACACGTCTCTCTGGCTTCTGTGAAAAAACAGACCATAATCTTATTGTTACTGTTAGTATTACACATGTGTACCACATTTTACACGTTTTTTAATGATGTAAACAAAAGTGTATTTGCATCATGAAATAGAAGATATGTTTTTGAAAAATCTTCTCATTATCAGTAGGCATTAGACAATGTTAATAAATTTTCTTTATATCAAAACATCAAGAAACTGATGTGCATAGATTAGGCATATCTTAAACAGCTTAAATTGCCACCATGTGAAAATATTATGTACAAATAAAGTGTAAATATACTTTTGTGGGTGTTTTTGTTTGCAGAATACAGCAACTGTGTTTAAATATTTCTTAAAATGCCAAATCATTAACCCTTACAACATACCAGGCTACATATTGGGCACTTCTTGCCCAGTAATTCGTGGGCATGAGCTGTTTCAAGGCACAACACCTGATGATGGTGAAATTCTATAATTGTGTTACCTGCAATAAACCATTAAACAAACATATAAAATATCATTTTCACAATCCACTTATTCTGTCCATACTTTCCAAATAATGTAAACTGAAATTATTGGCTTATAACTCTTATAATTAAACTATATTTACATCCATAAAATGAAACTGTCGCACTTCTTGACTACAGGTCTAGTGGCACTGATACAGTTCTCTATGGAGTCAGTAAGCAATATGCCATGAGTAGTTTCTTGCAAGTTAGACTTGTTGGACAACGTATGATGATATGTTTACCAAATGTCTTGTGCATGTTTCTGTAATCCCTGCTGTGACAACATATGATGATGTGTTTACCAAGTCTTGTACATGTTGCTGTTGTCATGCTGTGACAAAATATGATAGCATGTTTACCCAGTGCCTTATACAGGTTTCTGTAGTCCCTGCTGTGACTGTGCAGAAATGTTGTCCTCCGCTGCAATGCATTACAAAATTTCTGCAGAGACATTTGCCCTTCTAGTTGTAGCATTCTGCATAGCTCCATTAGTTTCATGCAGAATGCTGTCTCTGGCTTCTTCGGAGTTGATGGCCATAACCCATTTCTAACTAACGTTACAGCTTCCGGCTCACACTCACAAAACTGCATTTTGATTGTGTGATCTCTGCCTATAATAATAAAGGGAAAAACATAAAAAAGTGCTTTTCGTATTTGATACTGTTCTACCCTTACAGAAATATTATGCAACATATTCTCATTGTTCAAAAATACTGCCTACTTCTTTTATGTCCTCACTACATGTTAAACTACAGCATAAGGTAATTCAGTAAAGTAAATATTCTTACCTTTCAGAATTGTAAGTTAAAGCTGGTTAGAGCTTTCATTTATAAAATAAAAATAAAAGTAAACATAGGAAAAAAAAATTTATAAATCTTTACACCAAAAAGTGACAATAGGTTATACATAATAATATAAAGTCTGGCAAAGCAGACAGCCCTGTAAGCAGATGTCACATGCGAAGAAAAAGAATTGCATGCTCAAGATGAAAGCAAAACCCAGGGCAGCTAGCCGTCACTGGTGACAGTGTTGAAGTGTGAACATTTATTCACATTTAACATCTATTAAGTAACATTTATTCACAATCTTGTTTGTTTTGGTGAAGCAAGGTTCGTCCATAATGTGATATTTTGAATGCATGACAATAAAATGTGAAAAAAATTTAAGAGAAATGCATGGGTAAACTCTGTTTTTCTAGAAAACATAATAATCTTGCATATGTACCTTGTGCATCAAAAACTGTAATCTGACGGTAGTAGAGCTTGTCACACTGGTGCTCAGACAAAATGGTTGTTTCTCTTAACACAGGTGCAAACAATGATGCATCCTGACAATACAATAGCAAATTTTAATGTAAGCTTGCAGCATTTAAGTCTATAAATATGCCATAATCAAATTATGGAATTCATTTCAGTTTCAAACCTCATCAAAAGTGCATTCCATGAGACTGTAATGCATAATGGTGTATCAGTTATTACATTAACTAAGTCTTACCACATTTCAGATTCCTTTCAGTTGATTTTCTGAACCACGTGCTTATATAAATAGAGAATATATATTGAGAGAGAATATATTTTCAAATTGCCAGTCCCATGGTGTATATTTACATTTACATAACAATCTAAAACATTATAAAAAATATCTATCCACAAATGTTGTGAACTGTACTTACTTCTTTCCAACTGTATGTCTGATGATACAGCACCAAACAATGGATCTTCTCATCACAAGCCTTGCAATAAAGGCTTCTAGGTCCACAGTCAGGACACCAGATAATCTCTGGGACCTGTGTACAGCCACAGAAGCTGCACTTTTTTGTGGCAGGACTGAATCCTTCAATGTGGACACGAACAAGACCTGCTCGCAGATCTTTCCAGCCCTCAGCCTCAGACACTTTTTTCTTCTTGTGATTGCTGACTCCAGCTACATCTGATGAATCTATCCATGGTACATGTAATGCTTAAGAGTCTGACTTTCAATCAATATTAGAAACTAAGATAGTTAACTACATCTGATAACAAAGTTTATCATTCTAATGTTCCATGCACTTTAATCTCCTTTTCTATATTAAAAAGCATGTATTTTTACAGAAACGTTCATGTAGGTTATCCAGCATCTCTCTTTCTATATATAAATACATATGTCTTTATATTTTAACACACAAAAAAACGAAGGGGTATAAATAAAAACATACATCATCATACTTTTCAAACATGAAATGCATATATTTACACTGTGTCCAGTTGAAAACTAATTTCACATTTTCTGTAGTCATGTCAAAAGGTCTTGTAAGAATTGGATAGAATTTTCCAATACATACTGCTATCTAGAAGAATATCCTGGAAGGTGGCACATTCCTCCCGTTGATGGGTGCTTAAACGTCCACTTTGCCCCTGTTGAAGAGTTCTATTTTCCTCCGTACAAGCCCTAACAGCCTGCGAGGAAAATCGTACCCTACGCTGACGAACATGCCCGCGTTTATCCATATAGGAAATATATCCACCTGGATACCACTTTCTTGGCCGTGGCATAGTTGATTCACTGCAAGCGTCTTCATAAAATAGTAAAAGAGAGAAAAACGAGATCAATACCACAAAGTAAACAATTTGAGTGGCAAGACACGGCCTAATACAAATCACATTTGCTTATTTATGAAATGTATTGTAGCATGACCACCACATTAATTTCAGTTATAATGTATAGCTATCAACTCTTTATAAACGCTTACTATTCCTATTTCATGTACGATACTCAATACAGACGTTATGAACGCTTCTATGTACATGTGGGAGATATACAATCTTAATGACAACAGTTCTAAGAACGAAGTGCATTTCCATCAAGCTGATGTAACATTGCTGGAATCGAAACTGCTCTCTGACAATACATAAGCATTAAAAAAAAAATACCTACAAAGTAAGAAAGCAACTGCTTATGACGAAGTTAATAATCGAGTACACACACGTGGACGCACCGAGACTAATGGAAGAGCTCCCAACAGGGAGACACGTATTAGTGGGGTTCTCGTTTTCATTAGCTTTGACATTAATTCTTCTTGGTGATATTATACATGTTTTATCTATTTGTATGATTTATTTCTTAATTTTACTTTTCTAAATAACCAGTTTTTGGTTTTGTTTCTTTTTCTTTTGTTTTAAGGAGAGAACATCGAAATGACTCCTCCCTTACAGAAAAATACTTCCTAACTTTGTACCAGAAGAAAATCGAACCTTAAAAGACTAAGGATAACAATATAATATTATAGTGCATACAATATATAATTTCCCCACGTTTCTTTCTGCTTTTGTGATCCGCCTCTATACTTTTTAGAAAGCATTCTGGACGTGTTTTGGAACTCTTTGGAAAAGGAAATCAAATGACACTGACTGACGTCCCCCCACCTCTACTCCTCATCAAAATAAAAACAACACAGACTTTCACATATTAAAAAACTCCACAAAGCTCTTTAGACATTTTTTTTCTCTTTATTATAAATATAAGCACTTCTCCCAGTGCTATAGCCTGTGTTGTTGACCCTTCGTTACACGATGCAAGCACGTATAGGAATTCTGTCAATTTCGTGTTTGCCGATGTGTTTAATCCTTTTGCTGATTAATTCTGCTTTTGTAAAACGTCTGCTGCATTTTTAAAAAGAATTAAAAATCAAATATTCTGTCGTTCGATCCTTGATTCGACCTTTACTAGTCGGGTTTTCGAAAAGGAAAACAAATCGACAGGGAATGACGCCCTGGCATTAATTCGCTATACGGTACATCGTCACCGAAGCAACCTTTCCATACCAACAAATCCACAAAGCTTTGTGTGCACATTTTCCTATTTCATTATTTACAAAAATAATTGACAAAAATAAAAGATTTTCTCAATGCTATAGGCTGTGAGTTGACCCTTCGGTAATCGACAGTAAGCAAATATACGTATGGTCGATTCGATCGATCGTGTTTCCCTAATTTTCTTCCCTGTTCCTTCTGCTTTCATACTACATCTGTTAACTTTATAAAAGGCATTTTAAAATCGTATTTACTGTCGTTCTATCTTGAATTCGGCGTTTTTCATCGTACTCTAAATGACTAAATATTGTAGTCATTCGTGAGACGATGCGGCTGAGTAGGTGGGTTGCCGGCATCCGTTGCCCATTGCGCGCAATGGAGTTCGGCTCAGCCGAGGTCGCGAGAACGAAAACTGTTTGGACTGAGTCAGGGTCGCATCGGGTGGATGATGATGATGATGATGATGATGATGATGATGATGATGATGATGATGATGATGGGTGGGTGATGGATGACTGATTATGAATGATGGATGATGTCTTCTAGGAAGAGCTTGGAGGATATGGACAAAAACATCGAATAAAGAGCACGCCGGTACTAACGCCGATGTGCACATCATTTTGATTGACCCTGATGGAGGAGAATCCCCGCCTTTATTCTTGGACAATATATTACGCAACGATTTTCAGCAAAATTCTGTAGACCAATTCAGCGTATACGACATGGTTAACCTCAAGGACGTCTGCGCTATCAGAATTTATCGTGATAACAGTGGCTCTTCCCCTGACTGGTTTCTCGAAAAGGTAAATAAACATTTTTGACACTAAACCCTTATGCAGCTTTCAGGTAATCAATAGTCTCATATGTACTGAATTGTTCTCGTTTAAGATTCCACTTCATTTATAAACATCCAGAAATGAATGTTCACGAATGGCTTAAAGCAGTGATGCCCAACCTTTTTCGGCCTGCGGGCCATACACATTTCCGACATGCGTGTCACGGGCCGCAAATATACAAAAAAGGAAAAAAATAGAGCAGATACCATTTTTTTTAGAAAAAAGTTGTACTTACTAATTATGTAATAATTAGTGGGATATTTGAAGTTGTTTACCTGAAACCAACTTCTGAATGTCCGGCTGCATCGTAGAGACACCAAGTCGGAGCACTGAATCGAAATGTTCGTCCATCGAAAAAAAGTTTGAGAGACGTCCCTACGTAGGGATAAATCCTTCTTCTTCCCTTTTTTCGTTTTTTTTTTTTTTTAGTTTTTTTTTTTTTTTTATTACTAACATGCCGATTTCCTGCACTCAGGGCAGAAGTTTCGCGGTCCGGATGGGACCGCATCGCTGGCCGGATATGGCCCGCGGGCCGTAGGTTGGGCATCCCTGGCTTAAAGAATGCTGTAGATGTCATAAAAACGTCTTGAAAGTAAAGATTATGGATAAGAGATAAAACAACAGTTAAACTGTTCCCTAGTGCAAACTATCAGAATGCAGAAAGAGTTCAAGATAAACAAATCCTCCCTTGACTAGTACCAGTTCAAGAACAGTATACTGATCGTTGGTAGAAAACAGCTAAATAGACACAGAAACTGTCAACTCCTCCCTATCTTCATCGATGGCAAGAAAGTGCAAGTTTGTGTTGTTCTTCCTCTGTGCAATGTCGTCTGCGAGCTGCAGATTGTGTTTGGGACTGTCGAGCGATTAACAGGGAGGAGATGTTTCTCGAAGTTTATTCTACGACAAGATGCTAAACAGCACGGGAAAAAAGGATTGCCATTGACGGAAACCCACCGTTGTCTACAAGTTTGTTGTACAGAGCTCGTGGAGCTTTGTATTTTATTGTAGAAAATATACAAGACACAACAAACTACATTAATAATAATCATGTGCGCACCTACAACATAGGTGGCGCAACGGTTAGCGCCTGTCACCAATACAGTGAAGGTTGGCTGCCCTGAGTTCATTTCTCGTCTCGGGCACGCTTTTCTTTCTATGCACGTGGCATCTGTTTACAGGGCTGGCTGCTTGCCGTAATATAGCCTTAGTTGCTGACACGGCGTAAAACACCAATTTCCCCCCCCCCCGCACCTACAACATCACAGACACACACCACTGACACTTCATCTGAGGTTGAGCATCTGGACCGTGTTACAGTCGCCGGCTCTCTCACGAGCAACACACACACACGACGTCCGTACGCGTTCTTTCAATACAAAACAACGATTGGCTGAGGCTGTCCACATGATGTGAATAAGTTGCTGGAATGGCTCAGGACTGAAAAACTGAAAGATTGAAAAAAAGTCGCACCAGCAGCCGTTGAGTGCTTCACTTACAGTTTCTTGGCAACATGAAGCTCAATGTACACCCGTCCACACACTGAAGGCGATTTGTCTAGATGTAATCCTCGATCACAAGGGCTCTAACACAATTGCCCGTATAGAGAGAGAAAAAAAACATGACTAGACAAGGAATTTTTTCTGGCATCTACGCTCACATTAACATCCTTCTACTGTCATGTCCGCAATAGCCGTCTGCTTGTACCTTTTTGGCTAGAGTGATCTCGCTTTTCTCGCTGACACTCTTGCTCATTCTCCAGTACATGTTATTTACCATTGCAATTTACCAATAGCGAAGGGATTAGATAGGTAAAGATACTGTATCAGTTTAGATGTTTTAAATGTGCTGACCAAATTATTGTTTTTATACTGTTGTCTAACTAGGTGTGGATAAAAGCTGCTCACATGAAAAACGATCGTGTATTTAATATCAACCGCTGGGTCCCAACAGAACAAGAAGAGAGGGCATCACACTATGAAGTACAGCGCTCGCCACCGTGTAGCGCAGGTAAGTGTGTCCTGTTGTCACGACCAACATTCGCATTCTTTCCAATAACAAAACACGAGATCACTTCAGGTTAGTTCGTCCAAGTAGTTATTATACACGAAAACTTCAAAAATAGATATCAATACATGAAACTTCCAAATAAAGCAGTTTAAACCATACACTTCCCCTCGTACACAACGATATCAGCGTTACAATAGCAGACACCAAATATTATTAAACGCACATACTAAGACCGCACGCAGGCTGGTCTTCACAAATTCACAAAGACTACCTACACATGTCAATGTCAAGGCATTCCTGATGATTAGTCTCGTAGAGCACTTTTCTAAGTCACAAGAAAAGTCCACGTGTTCATAAATATTCAGCAACACACAAAAGTCCTCAAAGTCCGAGTCAACAGTCTTACTCTCCCTCTCTCGATGACGGTGGAGAGTAACAATGGGGGTACGAAACCTTTCCCCCCCCCCTCTCTCTACTGGTGGAACTTAAAAAGTAAAAATCTTACTTTGCTTTATGCCGACACCAGCGGGAAATCTTCGGTGTCCTCGACACTCCACGGACATGTCTTTCCTCTCCTCAATGCACGGATTTTAAAAACGACAGCGACGGGCCTCCCCGCAGTCTGTAGTTGTCGTCGCTGATAGGTATGAGGATGGAGCCCACTTGCTCAACACTCTCCGAGGCTCGGATGGGATGCTTTCCGCCTTATCGCCGGCTCTGGTTGTTCTTTACCAAGAACCTCTCGTCAGCTCTGCGATATCCACCACTCCCAGTGGCAGAATCGGCGTGGAACCTTCAGCAAACTTACGTCAGCTGCTAACCACAACAGCAGCAGTTCTACTGAGGTAACAATCTCCTAAACAGCAGCAGCGGCTCCGCACCAAAAGCAGCAAGAACGAGTCAGTGAAATAAAATCACTCCAATCCACAAATCCAAAAATAACAGCAGCCGCTCAATCGATAGCCCCTCGGTAGCTCAAAAGATCGATCCAACTGGCCGATACGGTGGGGGTTAAATACCCACCCCAGTCACACTAGACCAGGTGTGAGCACTGCCCGAGCCGCAGGTGGAATTCGCTTAATTTCATGGCCCACGAACAGCGGGACAATCAAACGTGTCAACCTTCCTTTCATCCACCCCACTCTTTTACTCTGTTGACTGTTACACGGCAGAGGGCGACACACAGGGCTGGCTACGCCCCCCGCTCTCCCTCTACCCCCCCCCCCTTACCGTGACACCTGTCTACTGATTGTCAGAGAAATGCCACTCAAATCAAAACGCATCCCCAGGTCTTAGGAGTGACCATTGCAACATTTCGTGCATATCCTGGAGGTCTTTTTCTTAAACGAAAAAAATGCACTAGGGAGTACTTTTATCACTTATTTCTACACAGACCTCATATCAGATGAGTGGTTTGGTTTGTCATCAACAGCATGTGAAGTCATATCTGACAATGTATCACTTCACATACATGTATCTTTTGTCTTCCACTACAGGTCACCTGCCGTGATGCATCAACGTGGCAATGGTAGACAGCGGATGACAAGGTACACTTCCAATCATTACTTTATCATCTAGGACACCTCTAGACATTCTAATTACACAAAGAGCTGTGGAGCAAGATTGTTCTAAATGTTTGAAAGTCGAATTGCATGAAAACTGTTAGCGGTTAGAGTACTACAAATTGTAATATCTGATCGAAAGTAAAGTTTAGTTTGTAGAAGAAATGAGAAATGGCATTTCACTTTGAGCTGAACGCCTGTGTATGTGAGTGTGTGCGTGTGTGTGAGTGAGAGAAAGAGAGATGGAGAATGTGTTTGTGTTCGTTCGTGCGTGTACTTACTTTGAACTAGACATAAATGGCATTTTCAGTCTTTTGTTCGATGTTATTAAATACTTCTAAACGATTTGAAAAAAATAGCTTTTTGAACTCTATGTCTGTATTGTTTTTTCGTTTTAGGTGTGATTATATATAATTATATTGTGTTCAAAGGATGAAGAGAAGTAACGTGGCTTTGGAGCAGATTTCCTGAGGTCAACTTACAGTACTGCAAACTGAAATTTTGTTTTCACCGTCTAAACTTTGAAGGCATCCAGGACTCAAATACTTGCTGAAATTGCTTTTATTTGTAGAAACTTGCTGGCATGTCATAATAAAGAACGTCTGTTCATGCATGAAATTTGCCTTACGAGTTTTTCAGGGGAGTGTGGAAACAAAAATTTACTGGAATCTTAAAACCATCAGACAATTAGAAAAGCACAAACAGCCAAAAAAACACCCAACAAAAAACAAAAAACAACGAAAAAACAACAGAAAAGAAAAGAAATTCGTAATTATCAAAGCAATAGTTAAATACTATGTCAAAAATGCAAGTAGACGTAAGCTGTACCAATCATACAATCACAGTGGAACCTCGGTTAGCGAACGCCTCGGATAGCGAATATTTTGGATAATAAACAAAACTTTCGTTAAAAATTTGTCTCGGATAGCGAACAAAATTTCGGATAACGAACAGCCACGCGTGACCGACCATCATGTCATCATTCGCGCTCGAGACACAGTCACGATCAGTCGTTCCTTATCTGTGCTCATCCTTCTTATTTAGTAATTTTTTACTTTATTTTAATCAGATATTCCTCAATCATGGCTCCAAAGAAAAGTCTGTAGAGAAGTCTTTCTCTAACTGTGCGATAGTCAATAGGATTTGATTGTCACGTGCTCATGGAAGGGGAATCCAAACAGTAATTCCACGCCTTCTTAACCGCACCTCCATCCACCCACGCCGTCAAAACGGCAAGTGTTCTTATGTTTAAATGCTTTCGTTATTGTTTTTATGTTTATTAAACTCCATTTATATCGTATTACATCTGTACTCACACACACACACACACACACACACACACACACACACACACACACACACACACACACACACACACACACACACACACACACACACACACACTACACAAACCATTGTGTGCACGTGCCACATACACTGCATTCGTGTATGGACTACAACTATGACTATACATGTGCAACACATACTTCCATCTTTAAGTACTACAACTCAGCACTGCCATGCATATGCCCTAATGTACTACTGTATATGGATTCATTACCATGTGTGTACGACTGTACTATAATATATTTATTAATTACTATGTATGGGTACTAATGTACTGCTATATGTGTGTACTAAAGTACTACTATACATGTATTAATTATTATGTATTGGTACTAATACACTATTATATATACACACTAGTGTACTGCTGTGCATGTGTATACACCTTGTGTTTTACGTATACACTGAGGTACTACTGTATGAAGTTCATATACTATTTTGTATGTGCATGCATTTGGGATAGCTGGATTTTGAGCAAGAGTTCGGAAAGCCAACAACAAGAAAAATAAGAAAGTAATACAGACAGAACCCTGCTTACGAAGTCTATCTCGGTAAACTTTATGGGGTCGGGAGAAGGAACAGTCGAGAAGTGACCTCCTCTACATGATGATGATTGTCGCGTGACCGCGATGAAGCCAGTCGAACTTCAGCTGAGCGCAGACCATACACAGAAATCACAAAGACAAAATTCACGTAACAACTCACAACTAATTTATTAGCTACAAAAATAATACTAATAGGAATCAAAAATCAAAAATTCCAAACTCTCACATGAACAAATATAGATCAGCGCGAGCAATCCGACAAACAAAAAAATAGATAAATTAAAATAAGACAAATCAGCTGCCCTGTGCACAGGCTAATCTCAGTCACCGAATATACAATATATCACCTGCATGCACTGCGGGGTGACAGTTTAGAAGTCCGTTGAAGATGTCCACAGACGGCAGCCCGCCCTCTGGCCTTGCTTACCGCTCTAAAGACGTATCCCCACCCTTCTCTGTCTTCCCGTCCAGATGCGATGATGTAGGCCGGCAACTGGCCACGTGAGCTTCTGCTCGAAGATTCCTGCTCTAGGTGTTCAGTCGAAAGCCTTTCCGCACACTGGTGCAGCAGGGTCGCGAGTTCACGCGCCGCCGAGATGATGATGATGGTGCAGGGTGGACGCTCGACACGATGACGGACAGCAATGCGAACAAAGGATGTGAAGACACGGTGACACGAAGGAAGAGCGAAAAACAACAACAGGAGGAAGAGTGAAGAAGAACGAAAAATAAGCCTGTAGATAAAAGAATTCTTACAATCAACAGACGTGTCCCGAAACTGCTCAATTTCTAAAACAATATTTTCACACTGACACATATATCTGACCATCGGACTAGTCATAAGATTCGTCAAAAATCTAATGTTGATCTTACACAAATCCATACAACGGGAAACGAGTACGCGCTACAAGCGTCGCGACCCGGCAATCACGAACGTTAACCTAACAAAGTACAAATCTTGCAATTAAACATCGGACTATGGCTTTGAACATAAACAGATTCTTTCACTTGCACTTCCACCGCCACCCAAAGGCCCTTACAGACTAGAATGGAGTGGAACCCGACAGAATGGATCTCTACTCACCCAAAACGGCTTGTGGCAGATCGGTCGACACAAATGAAAAACTCTGACTGTCATGGCCACGGTCCAGCACCGTCTGTTACTTGATGACGACTACCCATGACGTCAAACAAGGAAAAAGAAAATTGACGCATCAAGGAAGCTGTGCACGCGCGCGCAAGACGTAAGACAAAGAGGGGACAAAAGCGTGAAGACAACACCTAACGATGGGCCAGCTCAGTATGGGAGGCATGCAAGGATGACAGCACAATCGCTGACACGCGACAATGATGATGATGATGATGATGATGATGATGATGAGGAGGAGGAGGAGGGTACGTTTCGTGCACCAGCAACACATTTTGACCGCCTGTTGCCTTCCAAGTGACTATAAACATGAAGGGTTTCTTTGTCTGTAAGATGGCCGAGACCAGTAACATCTGTCGTTATGGAGAAGAATTTACGTTCTGTCAAATTCTAATTGAGTGATTTTATTTTTGTTTTAAAAGGAGTCACAAAGCTTTCTTTGCTGCATGGAAAACTCTGTGGCATTTAATGATGTTGATATAGCAGAGTGTGTGGAATTTAATGATTTCAGCATTGTTGTTGGCATTGCAGGTTCAGTTTATGTCTCTCTTGCACATGGAGAAATATTTCATAGGCGGAGCGCTGTTTAGTGTTTCAATGACTATACGGGTCTTTCATGCAGATTTCACATTAAAGTATATCATAGCGACGCAAATAACATTAACAGTAAAAATACTCACAGACAGAAAATAAACACAGAGGCTACCGGAGTCGGAAAAGACTTTAATTTTTAAGATGTAGAAAGCATCGTTACGAAGATCCCAGCTGGAAATCCTCTGCTCGTCTGATTATCATGTCATTACTCTTCTTGTCACTTAAACCATAAGATACAGGATTTTTAGTTATTGTGCGGAAAAACAAAGGAACTGTCTCCCTTTCCATGTCCGCCACCTACCCGCTGTTGAATCCTTTAAACGTGAACTGAAAACACACCTCTTCCGTAAACATTACTCCTGACTACCTCTCACATCATCTATCTATCTATTCCTCTTCGTGCATCAGGTTGCACATAAGACCTCAACCAGAGTTCGCCACATCTTCCGTAAACATTACTCCTGACTACCTTTCATATCATACGACTGCTTTTTCACACACTTTCTTGATCGTCTTCCTTTTACAACATCAAAGTACTCTCAGTTTCTGCTTTTGCTACTTAAATCCCCTTTACATTTTTTTGTATTTTGTTTTTTTCTTTGTTAGTACTGTTGTTTCTTCGTTTATGGCGCATGTGTTGTTTGTTTTCCTGTTGCCCGTATGTTTTCTGTTTCTTTCTTGTTCTTAAGCGCAAAGAGAACGCTCCTTAGAAGTGTTAGTATGCGCTTTACAACATCCGCATTTGTTGTTGTTCTTCTTCTTCTTCTTCTTCTTATTATTATTATTATTATTATTATTATTATTATTATTATTATTATTATTATTATTATTATTATTATTATTATTATTATTGTTGTTGTTGTTGCTCGCAAAAATGACAGGACCATAAGAGATGACAGCAAAGAACAGTGACAAGCCTGGTCCTAACGGTGGATGTGTTTGTGTGTCTGCGTGTGTTTCCACGCGCATCTGAGATTTGAATCGATGGTATCGCGTGACTGCGAAAGCTTGAAACTGTCGTCACAGATGTTTGAACGTCGTCTGTGTTAGATAAATGTAAACACATTCGCTTCAGTTGGAGCTTCTTGATTCAATCCGTTACCATGTGGCGAATTGCATCTGTGTTCTGGCTTCTTGTAGGTTTTGGTGTCGATGATGCTTACGGTCGGATCGTGCCAGACGGTAAATAAAATAATCAATTATTAAAAAAAAAAAGAAGCGAAATGCATATAGTATGGTGTATTCTACTTTTAAGGCGCTGTAATCCAAAGATTTAAACGCTAGCCACATAAAATATATGTAGCAGGTATCCTCCTTGTTTAAAAGAAGTCGTCTGTAGCAGACGGGCTAAGCTGGTCTGACACTTAGTGTGGACAACGACATATACATCTGCTGTGAAGGAACTGTTAACACGCCTGTGGGACCTATACATGTTTTGACATTCGGTCAGCCCACGAACTCTTCATAAGTTTATAAAAGAGGAAATAAAGGAGTTTTACTGAAGTCAGGTGCTTCTTCTTCAGGCTTAATAAGGTTTTGATCCGTTATCAATTGAAAAGAACTGTAAGAATACATATAAATGTATCAGCACATGGCCGCATATGTCATACATTGTGAAAATTAAAATTTCTTAATGATTGCAAACAGGAGGAAGTTGATGAATGTAGTAAATTTTCAAGAACTCGATCTTTTTTTATTTAATACTTACTCTTAAGTTTGCAATTACTTTACTATTTCTTGACCACACCTCACAGAAGACATGAAGATCACAAGAGTGGGGAAGCAAGAAATAATATTGTTTTATTAACTGTTCACTAACTAGTATTCTGGAACCTGTTCATTTGCATTCTCCTGTTGCCGACACCCATTTCAGAAACATGTGCGATAAGAAGCTAACAAAAATCGGCTTAAGTTTCACCTTTGTTTCATCTTCATTACTTCTTGCCATTTGTTTACCTAGTCTGTGTACCACTATCAATATTGTCAAAAGGAATTCGGTCAAGACCAAGCTTAATATACAGGATTCTAGGACACACGCGTTTCTCACATGTCCATGCTTTCTTTGTCAGCTTCAGGCATCTCCTAAACCACATTGCTACATCCACTTGAATACTGGTCGAGATCATTACACTAGTTCGACACAGTTGTCGCTTGACAAAATACTAGATTTCAGACCCAGTATTTTTAAGATCTCTTTCTATTAATGTTTTTCTTGCTTTATTTCAAAATCACCCTTTTTAGCTCACTGTCATGTGGTAACTTAAATGGGAAGTAACAATCGCCCCAATTAGTGTCTAGGGTGGCTTGTTGACAAAGTATCACATGATGCCCGCGAGAAAGTCTTTAGCGAGGTAAATTTAGGAAATATTTCGAAATCACACTCTGCAAAAAAAAAAAAAAAAAAAAAAAAGAAGTAACCAAATAAAACAAACAAACAAAAAATCGTGAAAGCATGTGTCTGCCCCTACACCCAGCTTCATGTATATTTGTAGTATACTGTTGTTTTCACTGAAGCTTTTACACTGCCATGATTAAGTTGTGCTTTAACTGTCTTGCTGCTGTGTTTCTTTCCAAAGAGAATTTGTAACTCTGTTGAGACGAAATCTTTGACAACTACGCCTACGAATAAGAAAGCAAAATTTGGCATACTTAAAAGCAGCAGAATGATCGATTAATAATAATAATGATGATGATGATATGATGTGGATGATGATGATGATTGATGATTTGATTTTGATGATGATGATGATGATGATGATGATGATGATGATGATGATGATGATGATGATGATGATGATGATGGTGGGTGATGGATGACTGATTATGAATGATGGATGATGTCTTCTAGGAAGAGCTTGGAGGATATGGACAAAAACATCGAATAAAGAGCACGCCGGTACTAACGCCGATGTGCACATCATTTTGATTGACCCTGATGGAGGAGAATCCCCGCCTTTATTCTTGGACAATATATTACGCAACGATTTTCAGCAAAATTCTGTAGACCAATTCAGCGTATACGACCAGGTTAACCTCAAGGACGTATGTGCTATCAGAATTTATCGTGATAACAGTGGCTCTTCCCCTGACTGGTTTCTCGAAAAGGTAAATAAACATTTTTGACACTAAACCCTTATGCAGCTTTCAGGTAATCAATAGTCTCATATGTACTGAATTGTTCTCGTTTAAGATTCCACTTCATTTATAAAACATCCAGAAATGAATGTTCACGAATGGCTTAAAGCAGTGATGCCCAACCTTTTGCGGCCTGCGGGCCATACACATTTCCGACATGCGTGGCACGGCCGCAAATATACAAAAAAGGAAAAAAATAGAGCAGATACCATTTTTTTTAGAAACAAGTTGTACTTGCCATTAATTATGTAATAATTAGTGGGATATTTGAAGTTGTTTACCTGAAACCAACTTCTGAATGTCCGGCTGCATCGTAGAGACACCAAGTCGGAGCACTGAATCGAAATGTTCGTCCATCGAAAAAAAGTTTGAGAGACGCCCCTACGTAGGGATAAATCCTTCTTCTTCCCTTTTTTCGTTTTTTTTTTTTTAGGTTTTTTGTTATTACTAACATGCCGATTTCCTGCACTCAGGGCAGAAGTTTCGCGGTCCGGATGGGACCGCATCGCGGGCCGGATATGGCCCGCGGGCCGTAGGTTGGGCATCCCTGGCTTAAAGAAGCCTGTAGATGTCATAAAAACGTCTTGAAAGTAAAGATTATGGATAAGAGATAAAACAACAGCTAAACTGTTCCCTAGTGCAAACTATCAGAAGGCAAGAAGAGTTCAAGATAAACAAATCCTCCCTTGACTAGTACCAGTTCAAGAACAGTATACTGATCGTTGGGAGAAAACAGCTAAATAGACACAGAAACTGTCAACTCCTCCCTATCTTGTTCATGTTTGGGTGCCTTCCGCATCACTCCTGTACAAAGAAGCTGGTGAGCCTCCACTTTCTCTCCGTCGTTTGAAACTCATGCTATCCTATGTCTGTTGCTTAAAAGCTCATCGTGGGAACCCTGCGTACCGTGCTGTCTTCAGACCTCAGCGTGCTGCCCTGTATGCCATTCGTACCAAGGAGCAAAAGCTTCTATCACTCCGAGTAGCATCTCACCTACAAGCTGCCGGAGTAGATATTAATCAGGTAGAACCTTTATCTCTGCAAACAACTCCTCCTTGGACCCTTCCTGTTCCAGAGATCCGTTTTGATCTTACAGCTTTCAAAAAAGAGGACATTAGTGACCCCATCTACCTCCAACACTTTCATGAACTTATTTGTGCCTATTCTAAATTCTGCTACGTTTTTACAGATGGCTCCAAAATCCCCAGTGGTGGCCCAGTCGCTGCAGCAGCAGTTCCGTCCTGCCAACCACAACGGGCTGTTTCAGTCCGACTTAGGGACGAATGTTCTATTTTCATTGCGGAACTTCATGCCATCTTGCTTGCCTTGCAGCATGCTCACTAATCTTCGGAGCACAACTTTTTAATAATTTCAGGCTCCCTTTCTGAATTCCAAGCTCTCATTTCAAATTATTCTGACCACCCCCTTTGTGGTTCAGATTCATCAAATTCATGCAGCACATATTCAACCAAATAAGGACATTGTTTTTATTTAGTCTCCTGGCCATTCTGGTATTCCAGGCAATGTTCAAGCAGACCAGGCTGCCAAGGCTACATGTCAGTCCCCTGGTAAAATACAGTCACTTATCTCATCGGAATGCAAACCTTTTATTCTCAATCTACATTCTGACCTTATAGCAAAGCCACTGGAACACTTTTAAGTCAAAAAAAAATTATTCGCCACTCTTCCCTGTCTTTCCGACCGCCCACCTGTGTGCCACACTACAAGGCGGGAGGAGGTGGTTCTTACAAGACTAAAGATAGGACACACCTATGCCCCTCAAGGATACAACTTGCGAGGTGAACCACCTCCAGGCTGCCCCTGGTGTAAGGGGAATTTTCATGTGTTAGACATTTTGATTATCTGTCCAGAGCTCCGACTATCCGTCGACCGTTTGTAGCAGAAAATTCTTTATTTCTCTTATTTAGGTCCGTCCCATTGGCAGCAGTCTTTACCTTTTTAAAAAGGATAGGACTCATGAAATTTAAGTTTCTTTTTTATATTCTGATAGTTGTCTCTTGATTTCTGGTGTGTTGGTGGCCTTTTTGGGCTTCACCACATCTTTTTACACTTCATTTTTTCTTTTACACCTTGTTCACATATCATGTTGGTTTGTTTTCAAAGATACATGACTTGAGAAGATTTACCCCAAAACCTTTCAATTTCAAATTAGTTTTATTGCCGTGATATAGCCCGAGTTGCTGGCACGGCATAAAACACCAACAAATAAACAAACCCTATCTTCATCGATGGCAAGAAAGTGCAAGCTTGTGTTGTTTTTCCTTTGTGCAATGTCGTCTGCAAGCTGCAGATTGTGTTTGAACCTCTCGAGCGATTTACAGGGAGGAGATGTTTCTCAAAGTATATTCTACGATAAGATGCTAAACAGCACGGGGGAAAAGGACTTCCATTGACGGAAACCCACCGTTGTCTACAAGTTTGTTGTACAGAGCTCGTGGAGCTTTGTGTTTAATTGTATAAAATATACAGCAAACAACAAACTACAGTAAGAATGATCATGTGCGCACCTACAACATCACAGACACACACCACTGACACTTCATCTGAGGTTGAGCATCTGGACCGTGTTACAGTCGCCGGCTCTCTCACGAGCAACACACACACACGACGTCCGTACGCGTTCTTTCAACGCAAAACAACGATTGGCTGAGGCTGTCCACATGATGTTAATAAGTTGCTGGAATGGCTCAGGACTTACAGATTGAAAAACACACATGCAAAAAATAGTCGGACCAGCAGTCGTTGAGTGCTTCACTTACAGTTTCTTGGCGACATAAAGCCCACGGTACACCGTCCACACACAGCTGTGTGACACTGAAGGCGATTTGTCTAGATGTAATCCTCGATAACAAGGGCTCTAACACAATTACCCGTATAGAGAGAAAAAAAAGGAATTTTTTCTGTCATCTACACTCACATTAACACTCACACAACATCCTTCCACTGTCATGTCCGCTATTGTCGTCTGCTCCTTCTATATTTTTCGCTAGAGTGATCTCTCTTTTCTCGCTGACTTTCTCGCTCATTCTCCATTACTTGTTATTTACCATTGCAATTTACCAATAGCGATGGGATTAGATAGGTAAACATACTGTATCAGTTTAGATGTTTTAAATTAGTGGCTGCTGTAAGTAATATGCTTTCTTAACTTGCTGACCAAAATTGGTTTTTTTTATATTCTTGTCTAACTAGGTGTGGATGAAAACTGCTGAAATGATAAACGATCGCGTATTCAATGTCAAAAGCTGGGTCCCAACAAAACAAGAAGAGATGGAATCATACTATGAAGTACAGCGCACGCCACCGTGTAGCGCAGGTAAGTGTGTCCTGTCTACTGATTGTCAGAGAAATGCCACGCAAATCAACACACATACATATAGTCCACCATAGGGACTTAGGAGTGACCATTGGAACATTTCGTGCATATCCTGGAGGTCTTTTTCTTAAAGGAAAAATGCACTAGGGAGTATTTCAATCAGTCATTTCTAAACAGACCCTATGTAAGATGAGTGGTTTGGTTTGTGTTCAACAGCATGTGAAGTCATATCTGACAATGTATCACTTGACATACATGTATCTTTTGTCTCCTACTACAGGTCCCCTGGAATGATGGATCAACGTGGCAAGGGTAGACATCGGATGACAAGGTACACTTCCAATCATTACTTTATCATCTAGGACACCTCTAGACATTCTAATTACACAAAGAGCTGTGGAGCAAGATTATTCTAAATGTTTGAAAGTCGAATTGCATGAGAAGCTTTAGCGGTTAGAGTACTACAAACTGTAATATCTGATCGAAAGTAAAGTTGACTTTGTAGAAGAAATGAGAAATGGCATTTCAATTTGACCTGAACACCTGTAGATATATATGTGTGTGTGTGTGTGTGAGTGTTCGTTCGTTTGTGTCCTTACCTTCAAGGAGACATTGATGTCATTTTCCGTCTTTCGTGCGGTGTGATAAAAATGATGCTAAAAGATTTTTTAAAAATAGCTTTTTTGAAACTCTATGTCTGTATTGTCTGTTTGTTTTGGGTGTGATGTGATTATATATAATTATATTGTGTTCAAAGGATGAAGAGAAGTAACTTGGCTTTGGAGCGGATTTCCTGAGGTCAACTTACAGTACTGCAAACTGAATTTTGTTTTCACCGTTAAACTTTGAAGGGATCCAGGACTCCAATAGTTGCTGAAATTGCTTTTATTTGTAGAAACTTGCTGGCATGTCATAATAAAGAACGTTTCTTCAAGCATGATTTTTTTTTTCTTACGAGTTTTTCAGGGGAATTCGAAAACAAGAATTTACTACAATCTTAAAACAATCAGACAACTAGAAAAGCACAAACAACCACAGCAAAAAAAAAAAAAAAAAAAACAAAAAAAAACCAACAACAACAAAATAAAAATAACAAATGAAAACTAAAAAGGTTATACATCTAATTCATAATTATCAAAGCAATATTTAAATACTTTTTCAAAAATGCAATTTGAAGTAAGCTGAACCAATAATACAATTACTTATTTCGGATGTCATCAAGAGCTGAAAAGTGGCCGGACTGTATCAGGTGGTTGCTGAGAGCGCAATCGTCGAAACTATCTGAAAAATATAGTCGGTAATACTTGAATATTTTCAAACAGTTAATATTTTAATAAATTAAGCTTTGTGTACACGAGCCTCGTTTTTGTAGTTAACTGGAAACACTCATCTTCGACCAGTTTAGTAATGGAGGTTCGTGGTCCTGCTGTATGTGACTAGTGTGTGTGGTCCTGTTTACCCTTTGTGCAATATGAAATTAAAAATCAAATCAAAATCAAAATCAAAAATCAAAATCAAAACAGACTTTATTGTCTGCCCAGGAGGACAGAAATTTGTCTTTGCTCACATGAATCATACAGACATTTAACAAACAGTTAGGAGTAAAAGTGAGGAGTAAAATAGTGTTGATTGCACCAGTCCATCAAGGCAGTGTATGTTTATCCTAACAACAAACCTTGGGTGACCAAGGGCCTAAAAGCACTGCTGAACAAAAAGAAACATTTGTTCATCACGGGCAGAAGCCACGACAGAAGATTAGTACATAGAGAGGACCATGATGCTATCCGTTGGGTGGCAGAGGCTCTACGAGCATACTAGTTAGTCCGCTTTCAGTAGTTTGCCGGTGGACCAACGAGTGTCGACGAGATTGAACAGAGGTCGAGTTAGCTCTCGCCATAAACCCGATGTGTCAGAATGCGGCTCGTGGTTACATCTTGAGCTCGCTGGAGGGACCTGCCAGACGTCGAGTGTTGATGCTTCCGCATGACGCAAGAGATACGCGAGAAAGATCTTGGTGTCCTAGTGGAGGCGTACGGC
This sequence comes from Pomacea canaliculata, assembly GCF_003073045.1. Classification (NCBI taxonomy): domain Eukaryota; kingdom Metazoa; phylum Mollusca; class Gastropoda; order Architaenioglossa; family Ampullariidae; genus Pomacea; species Pomacea canaliculata. The sequence continues at coordinate 13,393,295 of NC_037598.1, read as the reverse complement.
GAACGGAAAGAATCAGTGCCACAGCAACGTGAATGAGTGTGTCGACGAATAAGCCGCGAAGCTCCAGAATTTTAAGCAGGCGAGGTAGGAAGGCGGCGCAGAGCTCGAAGTGGCGGCGATTGACACCATCTCGGAGGACTGCAGCCCGACCGTCAGGGAAAGGACTGCCCCCGTCGTCCGTAACAGGATGACAGGAAATAAAGTGTAGCTGGCCTGACTGGAAAGTTCCGACGGCGGAGGTTGTCATTTATGGCAGTTGTGTGATGGCGTTGCTCGACACCGCAGTGAGGTAACGTAACGGTCATGACGAAGTGGGCACGAGGGCACATATCAGGACTTACAGCTAAAACAAACTCAGGAGTGGCGGTCGGTGTGGACATGTTTACGGCCAGCGTCTGAGGACGTTCCTATCCTGGTGGTCAAGGACCTGCGTCGATGTGGTCACAAGTGAGCGCAGGAGGCGCGTGTCGCTTCTACTAGGAAGAAACGTCCTTGATCAGATAATGGACTCTACCGAAGATGTGGCGCAGCAGTACAGGCAGCCGTGCATGAAGTCATCTTGAGAAGACATTGTCAACAAAAGGACTGGCTAGGCCGCTGGCAACACGCCCGTTCCAGGATGCCAATGGGTCTGACGTCCACACCAGCCACTTTCCAGAGGTTAATGCAGACCAACCATGCCGAACTGTTTAATTTCAGTCCTTCTTGTGTACCTAGACGATCATTTGGTATACTCCAAGATAAAGGACATTCAACTGCGGGAGGCGCCATACTTTCAGGATGAACGACAGTGAAGAGGAACGCCAGGGTGGTATGCTACTCTTCCAAACCATCACCACAGAACTCTTTGTGACACATGCCTGTGGTGCCAGAAGTAACAGTGTCTGTGGTGTCAGATGACCAGTACCAGAAATGAGTCCCTATCGTGTCCGAACCGCGCAGATCGCAGCGACTTACTCGCGAGACAGGCAACAAACTCCACAAAGTGTAGGTATGAAACAGTTTCGTGCGACGCTATGCCTGGCAATATGAATACCATGGATATATTTTTTTAGTTGCGGTGATCGGTGACACCGTAGATGAACACACGCATTGATCAGTTGTTATTTTGCTAATTGTTCATTTTTCTTCAACTTTACCGCGGCTGCGTCCAGAAGAATGTCATTGACAAGAATGACACACGAGGTGATGGCTGACAATAGATTGTCAGCACTCACTCTTCTTCAGTCTCTGTTTGATTCCTCTGAGTCCTTGTGCCTTTATTTTAGATGATGGTGATGGCTGCTGGCACGATAGGACCTCTGGTAGGCAGCTTTCCTTATGCGTGCTACTCTATAGCGCAACTGCCTGAGGGCAACAGCTGGAAGGCTTAGTGTGGAGAGGGTGTGCAGGTCCGAAAATGATGTTATGTGCCATCTTCTGACTGCATGAAGGTACAAGTCAGAAAGTGGCAGCTGTGCTTGACCAAAATTTTATTTGCCTGGTGGATGATTTCTGGCCAGCCTTGCCTTGTCTTTGACTAGTAGATGACCCATAAGCAGCAGATGTGAATTAAGAGAGATGCTCTCAACAGAGAGACCTGTTACACAGTCTCCAGCACCCCAGAGCTGACGTCGAGCTGCGAAGTCTCCTCAGAAGAATACAGCCGTTGCTGGGTCCTTTTTGATACACTAGGTTCACGTGTCACTAAATGAGAGCTTTCCGTCGATCACATGTTGTACCAATCGGTACCTAAACACAGCGAGCCTCTTGCACACTGCGGTCCTTGAGTTTGCGTGGTGGTGAGAAGAGAGGGGGTGTGCCATCTCTTCCATTACGTTTTAGGCTCTCTCAGTAAGCGTCCGATCTCCTCCCGTTTTGTCCAACGTTCAGATGGTCCGGTCATTGAATACTGCGTCGGTCAAAACCAATGCTCAACTGCTCCCCAAACAGGCCGTACTGTTACTTGACAGGGGACTGCTCGTCGTTTCAGGCAGCCACAAGGGCCATGTCATCATCTGCATATTTAACAAGTTGAGAATAGCACTGTTAATACTAATCCCATTTGTATATACAGAGCAACAGGATGGGGGAAAGCACACATCCCTGAGGGTACCCGTGGGTGAGGACTCTGCCTCACTCTGACAGAATCCATTCCAGCATCGACAAATGAACTCGTCAGACGAGCTGGCTGACCCCGTATAGTACCTGTCGGTGGGAACTCATGAACCCACCCTCTGTGGTCGGTCCTTCAGGTATATGATCTGATATAGATATCTGGCCAGTGTTGACATCCAGTTTCTATAGCGCGCGTTGTACAGAAGTGTGGTGGACGCGTGTTTGAAGGCGCTGGCGAAAAAGTCATCATAACAGGACCCGATATAGGTGCCAGGAAGTGTCCAAGTGTTGTAGAAGTATTTAAGAAGCCTATCATCCTGTGAGAGTTGCATTAGACAACCCTCTGCTTCGTGGCTTGTAGGCAGAAGCAAAGGATCAGCTCGATCAGACCATGGTGGGGATTTGAACAATTCTTCCCACAACCTCTCTCAAACATTTGCGCCAGCATGCACTCAGAGCGTGGAGAGTCCAAGTCGAATGATCTTTTCAAGTTTCGCTGCGTAGCATGTGGCTGCTTTCGCCCTGGTTTATGGTGGTATGTTCCACTACGCGCGGGGACCAACTATGGAGCGGTCAAGGGAGGCTGGAAAGAAGTTTGTTACAAAACCACCACTCAGCTGGACCTTAGCACTACCTCTTTCTTGAGTATTTTGACCTCTCACGGTGGTTCAGGGTCAGGGGGCTGTTACGCGTGGCTTCACATGGAGAGCGAATTCTACGAGCTCAACATCTTCCCTCACAAGATGTGACGAGTGGCTGCCCGAACGCACTGTGAAGAACGAGATTTTTCTGTTCATTGCTGAAGTCTGTCACATCAGAACCGCCGCGTAGAAATCACGGTGATCTTGAGTCCTCAATTAATCAAATTGACACTGGGTCTCAGCACTTTTACTACTTTGTGTCTGCGTTTGCTCTAGCCCATCATGGGGTCCACGCCCTTCGCAAGCAGTCCTCTTGCGTTGCCGCTATTTACATTGCTTTTCTCACCTTCTTTCTGTCACTGTCATCCCTAGCCGTTGTTCTATTGGCCTTTGCCACCTGAACTTCCGTTCTTCGATTTTCTATTACTTTCTTGTTTCGTCTGCCATGGCATAAAAGTATGCGCTTCTTCCGGTGTCATTGAGATCAGGTCGCTTCAGTCCTCTTTTTACCATAGCCATGGTTTGTTATTTGGTCGGGATTAGCTAGCAGATTCTGCTTGTATGGATGACGATTTCACAGAAGGTGATGTAGAGGTGATTGTGTCTGCCAGACAGTCCAAGAGTCGATCTTCAGGTAAGTGAAGAACAGATCCAGTCAGTGACCTCTAGCAGTCTCTCGAGCAGCTCGTTAGCTTCCAATTTGTCCAGTCCTAATACATCAGTGTTCGGGCTTTTCACTCTAAGGAGGTTGTCTGTATTGTGAGTAGCAGCATGACAATGTTCGTGGTTCGATCTGCCCAGGCGGCGCTCGGCATCTGTAGCAACATAAGCGGGCCCGGTCACAATTACCGAAACACCCTGTCTAGCTTTCGTCGCAGCGGTTGAACAGTAGCGTATATGTATGGGACAATCCGGGCAGCTTACAGAACTCACAGGCGGTTTGAAGTCACGAGCAAAAAACACAGGCCTGATCATGATCTTGTTTTGTCGCTCGATTATATGTGTCTGCAATGTTGTCGAGCTCAAGGTTGAGTCTGGCCCGGGCACACTAGCACGGGACCACATTGTTTTGGCCGAATTCACGACGTAAATAATGCGCCTGCAAGAGACACTGTCGTATCTGCTAGATGGCGGGGGTTACTAGTTGCTGTTCTCGTATGTGTAGCTTGCGTGGGCCATTTCTCATATTGGCACAGCATACAAGCCTTCCCCCTAATGCTTGTTTGGTCGTCGTTGTGCATTCCTGTCAATCGAATCTTGTGTATCCTACAAGTCGAAGTCTCCTCTCTGTTAGCTCATGTCTTCAGTGAACAAAAAGAGTCACAGCGTCAGTAGTATCATCGTAATTTAACTGAGCGCAGAAGAGTCATCCTGTTTTGCTGTGTCGGAGACGAGTCGCACATTCCGACAGGGTGATGGCTGCAGGGATTGTCCGGGCCATCACTCTCCTCTTCACGTCTGTGTCTGGTACTCCTCCTCTAGATCCTCTCAGTTTCTTTTTTCTACTTGCCCGCCCTGTGTCGGATGTCATTGAAATCAAAGAGGGGCTGCGGTGGCTTCTGCCCGCAGCGATAGCAGAAGGTCCCCGACTTGTAGAATCGAGCATGAGACAGCGCCAGGTCTAACACATCGAAGTGTGAAGTCTCCCGATACAGGCACAACACCGCACAGGACTACACTACACTGCCTCATAGGCACGAATCATGGGATCATATCGCCGATTCACTAGGTATTGCGGTGTAAAGATCTACCTAAGGTAGGGACCATACCAGTCAACTGAAGGGATGTGTTTATCTCCGGAGCAAGATAGTCCCGATTGGCCCACGCTGAGTCCGTTTCAGTTGCGGTTTGGACTTTATCTAATAGATTAACCAACGGGTCACATAATGGGAGCGCGGTATTTGGCGTTGTAGAAAGTAGATAGTTCTCCGTACAGGGACACTTAGCGGGCTGTCTCTAGGCGAGTGCTCCTCCATCAACTATGATGGTAACATATAACCATTCGTGGCACAAGCTTGAGTAAGCGTAAATCCCGTAGAATTCAAAACGTCAAAAAAATAGAGAGATTGATTGTGAGCGGGCGTCAAGCAACAGAGTAGGCCCCCTTCCAAGATAACAATCAATACCACACTTGAAGAAATCAGCTGCTCTTTCGATTATAAAGCAAACGACTAACCACAAAGTTTTCTCTGTGGCGACAGTTTGTTTGCAGTTTGTCCAATTTTGATTCGCACGACTGAACATTTGCCAATCACTGGCGGAACGAAACAATATGGTTTACGTTACCTTAACTTTTTTTCTATACGCGCACTCCTCCTTTCCCCTTTCCTTCTTCCCCCATCTAAAACGTCCACCCATTAGAAAAAACCGCTTGGATTTTGTACCATTAATTCGACAGACTTATTTAGTTTAGAACGCATTCATGAACGATTTTGTCTATTTAAGATGTTAGTATAGAATATGAGGTCTCTATTAGTGATATCACGATGGCGCAAGGATCCACAACGGAAAAAGATCGGCGAGCCAAACTCAGTAAGCGAGACTGTAACAATCACCACAAAGTAAACCTGAGGTGGTCAGAGACCAGTTATCTTTTCCACACCTTCCGTCTCCGACGCCTATACCTAACTCAATATTCCTCCAGCTCTCAATCACCTACAATCGCGCAATCACTTTTAGGTGGATGTACCGTTCCCATCTCAAAGTCAACAACAATATTATAATATTAGATGTACCGAATTCACGTATCAACAGGTGGAATAAAATTCGAGTTAACTTCTATCCTTCTTAAGTAACTAGTCTAAAGAACCAGATAAATCATTTGTTTATATTCTTTATAACCTGAAACACTAGTAATGGTTCTTTCTCAGATACATGTTGTCTGCTACCAGTCCGAGTTTTACAGGCAACAAGTTATCACACTTATACCTCCTCCTAGTCATCAGGGGCATGAATCATAACTACAGTAACCTCCTGATAGGCATGGAAAATCTATGCATGTAAACTCAAATCAACTAATTTGACACAGCAGCAAAAAAAAACACACAGTCAAAGTGGTTGGAATACTCCAGGGTGCACATCAAACCACGCTAGCACCTACAATACTCCGGGGTGCCAGCATCGCTACTTAATACTAATATCCCACTCTACCAGTTCGTTTCTCAAAGATTCTTCTTCAGTTTCTTAATACAGTTCAACATTTTGCTCTTACCTGAGTAATTCTTCTTTAAGGAGTAGGAAGTCTTACTGTTCCTCTACGTTGGTGACGATGGTGCCAGTCACCTGGCACTGCTCGCTCTAGTCAGTCTCTCACCTGAACTTTCTCACGACCAGTCCTTCCACTCTCCTCGCTCCCTGCACCACAGCAGTAGAGTTGTGAAGATTGACATTTGTTCCTGCTCTCCAGTCGTCAACGACCTCTGGTGTTTGTCTACTCCACCCCGCTTCAATCCACCCCGTTACCGTCACAATATCAAAAGACTTTGTAGGGTAAATTATAGACTTGCTGAAGTTACAAAGGCGGAGTAAGAAGCTTGTCTGCCATGAATACTAAATTAACCATTGTAAGTAGCTGCTGATGTCACTATATTGTATCTTAGACTGTGTTAGAACCGGACACGTCTGGAACCTTAATGTACTTTCTTGTCTCGGTCTGACTACTGTCTGCTATGTGGGACAACCCTAACTGTACTGGATCATCTACATTGTAGTCTGGTGCTGTATTTCTGTAAACATAAACCACACAAACAACAATTGAGTGGCCGCACATTTAAATCCCACTTGTTGGGTAGAGAAACTGATACGACTAAGTGTGGTGGCAACGTCCTACGCTTCTTTACTTGAATATCACATAAGATAAAATATTTCTGTCCTAGCTGTTTAACTTATAAAACAGCATGTGAACAAACGCTGAATGTTTTAAAACTAGATGTGCGTGAAAAAAGAGTTCCATCTAACTAATTGTTCACAGAAGATATTGATTCAACTGAATATGTTACTACTTAGTATAATGAAGTTCCTGCTCATGTTGATGTTATTATGCACAATGTCGGTAAGGTCTCGATTAGTTTGCTGCAGATTCAGACACTCACATCTCCTTGGACTGACATTCAAAATCGCCTTTCTTTTTTGCTGTAGGAAACCGAAGGTCAACTTTTTATTACATAAAATAGCCTCTAGCACTAAAAAACTTTGATTGTTTATTGGAATTCGACATTCGCACATAGCCCGTAGGTAACAAGAATCACGCACCAGGGACAGAATGTTCACACATCAAAAACGGTTTCGCCCGGTGTCTAGTGAGGCACAAGGGTTTTTAAAAATTCTTTTGTTTGCTTTCTTTGTTCTTTTAATTTCTTTTAGTTTTGTTGTTGTTTTTTATATTTTTTTTGTTAATTTTTTTTACCGTGGCTGTTTTTGCTTTTCTAACTTGTCTAGATCGTTTTTACAGATATGCCAGTAAATTTTGTTTTCACACTCACTGAAATATCGTAAAGAAAATTCATCCTGAACAGCACGTTCTTTATTATGACATTGCCAGCAAGTTTGCTACAAATGGAAGTGAACAGAGCGTTGTCAGCAAGGGGGATTTGGGTTTGGATGCCTTGAAGTTTAGACGGCGAAAAGAAATTTTAGTTTACAGTACTGTAAGTTGACCTCAGGACATCTGCTCCAAGCCACGTTACTTCTCTCCATCCTTTGAACAACATATAATTATACTATAATCACATCACACCGATAGAAACACACAATAAGACATAGAGTTCAAAGTTAGAATTTTTTAAAATCCTTTACGCAAAATTTTTATCACTATCGAGCGAAAGAGGAAATGGCATCAAATGTTCTTTCATTATAAGGACACGCGACGAAAAACACACACATACAAAGATATCTACAGGCGTTAAGCTCAAAATGAAATGTCATTTCTCATTTCTTCTACAAAGTCAACTTTACTTTCGATCAGGTATTACAATTTGTAGTAATGTAACCTACCGCTGTTATGCAATTCGACCTTTCAACATTTAACAACCTTTTTTTCTGTTGTGTAATTAGAATGTCTAGAAGTGTCCTAAGATGATAAAGTATAATAAACTGTCTACCCTTGACACGTTGATCCATCACGGCAGGGACTGCAGTTGGAGACAGAAAGATACATGTATGTCAAATGATACATTGTCAGATATGACTTCACATTGCTGTTGAAGACAAACCAAACCACTCATTTTAGCTGTGGTCTGTTTAAGTTAACTGAGGAGAAAGATCATTCTAGCGTATTTTTTCCTGCAGTAAAACAAGTTTTATGAAAGCTAGATTCAAGGCGTTAAATAGATGATAAAAAGGTGGTAAATAGAAAATTAAAAAAAAGACCACTCGAGAAGCTATCCTGTGAAACAAAAAACTTTTTTTCGACCGGTGTGACTAGCCTTAAGAAAAGACTCCCTAGGATATGCACCAAATGTTGCCTTGAATGACCATTCCTAAACGTCCTGTGGTGGACTATATGTTTGTTTTGATTTGTGTGGCATTTCTCTCTGACATCAGTAGACCAGGACACAACTTACCTGCTTTACACTTTGGTGGGCGTGCGCTCTTTACGTAATAAGTTTGTTGTCTTTTTTTTTGCTCTTCTTGTTCTATTCGGGACCCCAGTCGTTGAAATAAAAAACTTGCGTGCATATCTGCATTTTATCAGATTTTACCGTCACTAGTTAGCAAACAGTATAAAAGCAACAATTTGTGGTCACACACGTTTAGAGACAGCATTCCATTACTTATACACGCAGACATCTCTCTATTTAAAATCTTAAAACGATCTTTTTACAGAAAATACAAGCTCAACGAGTCTGAGGCAAACAAAACTTGTAGACAAAGGTGGTTTCCGGTCTTAATAAGCAAATATCTTTATTCCCGAGTGCTGTTTCAGCTATCTTGTTTGCTAGGATTCATATGTTAAGAAGCACCATCTCCTCCCTGAATAAACGCTCCGCAGTCAGTCCTCATAAACAACATTCTGCAGATCTAACAGGTCGACATTGCACCAGCGATAGAACAACACCAACTTCACTTTTGTGCAATTTTATCTTAGAACTCTTTCTCTGCTTCTACATATAGTTTGTTCGCACTAGAGAACCAGCTTTAACCTGTTGTCTGCCTTCATCCCTGCTTCTCCATAAGTCTTCACTTGCAAGACTCTTCTTCTATGACACTCTTACTCAGCGTTCTATCTAATTCATCTTGGTGTTTATATATAATAAGCTAAAAATCTTAAATGTAGAACAATTCCGAGTACATGTATGGGAATGATGCTACTAAAAGCTTGCGTTTTGAAAGGTTTTATGTGTTCAAACACTTGTTATTTACCAATCGACGATATCTTTCAACACGTCAGTCGGGACTCGCCCAGTGTCCATTCACGATAGATTCTGATATCTTAGCCATCACGTCCCTCAAATCTCATATATTGTTTGCGCGAGTAATACAAAGCTCTGATACGGCACCCTCGCTATCATAAGTCGTTCTATAACCGAAGTTCGTCGAATGCGGTAGCATACCGCCGTGTGAGTCTCTCTGGCCACCATTCAGCCGTATCGAACTCAACGTGGAGGATATCCACCGCAGATTGGTCGTTCAGATTACGTAGCGTTCTACTCTATGCCCCTATTTTTTGGTGCGTATCCACCAGTTTTCTCCCTTTGAAGATCATTATCATCAATTATTATTACTCTACTCTCAATCATTCCTCATGACACATAATCATTTTATCATAGTTATTATTGAATCGTATCATTTCGCAGATTTAAGTAGCGAATAGTTTGTACTGAACTATTCTCGACCTAAAACATTAGACAGAGCACAATACACGACGCCAGAACACAAAATCTGCAACGAAGTACTGAACAATTTTGTGCCTTCTCATGATCGTCAGGCCCTTTCCGGCCACCCGGCCACATGTTAGGCGCGATATCTCTCACTCCTCGTCCTTCGTTTGCCCGGCTCACGTCACGATCTGTCCGGTCCCCCCCCTATAACATGACTAAGCCTCCCGCCCCAACGTGCGTCCGGCGAACCTAGTCTCCTATCCTGCGCGTCCTCATCGTCATCATGCGTTACAGGCTGTCATGCGTTCTGTCAGCACGGACACGCGTTACTGGGCATGGGTGTAACATCCGTCCATCTGTAGATATCTACCCTCACGGCCACCCTCTGCCTTTTCCTATTGGCATTGGCCATAGTTTCAAAACTTTCGTGCAACGAGAGTTACAATTCAGTTCGAATGAACCCCAGCAGCAGACAGTAAAGCAGAACTTAATACATGCGGTGTAAAGCTTCAGTGAAACTACAGTTACTACAAATATACATGAAGCTGGTGTATGGGTAGAACTGAGGTTCACGATTTGTTATATTGTTTGGCCAGGTGTGACTGAAACTTTTGCTGTATTCTTCACACTGCTCGTTCTCCCATTGTGCTCGCATCTGATATTGGTGCAACAAGTTACCACGCTTAGTGACTGCTATACTGGGAGCGAACGATTTTGGCTCTAAGTTGTCCTCATATACTGT